>NW_017211819.1:0-27046 GCF_001704415.2 Capra hircus
CCTGAGCTCCAGCTGCAGTGTCGCGCTTCCCTTCGCGTGGATCATGGGAATCTGTGGCTTTCGGGCTCGTCGAGGCTTTTCCGACGAAGCTTTCCAACGAGGCTTTCCCACAGGGCTGTCCCACGTGCCACCGTGGTGTGAGTCTATCCTCGGCTTGAAAGTCGAGGCAGTGCAGGGTAAAACAGGTTTCCCTGGAATGGACAGACATCTGGGGACTCTGGGAATGGTGGCCCGACCCTGGAGTTCCTCTCGCCTTTCCTATGGAGAGAGCCTCCTCTTGAGATGCGACGGGAACGCCGGGAATTCTTTCCCCACCATGCAGGGAAAGGATCCCTCCTCTCGAGCTAGGAGGCGGAAACGGGGCTCCTCTGGATGTGGGCAGAACTCTCGTGCTTCCTCTCGAGTCGAGACGGGTATGTCGGGGAACTTCTTGAGTTGCAGAAAGGGTGTGAGGGACCTTTGGAATTTCGAGAGGTTAGGTGTGATTAGCCTTAAGATGCCTCAGCGGAAATGGGCCTCATATAGCCTGGAGGGGAGAACCTCCTGGATTTTCTCGAGTTGCGGCAGGTGCTCTCGACTTACGACGGGGACCCTGGGACCCGCTCTGGTGGCCTCAGGAAAGGCCAGTCCCAATGCGAGTTGCTCGGGGGCCTCTCGGGATTCCTCTCCCGTCGATGCTGGGGCCTAAGACCTTGTGTGGACTCAGTGACGCAACCTGAGGATTCCTCTCCATTGCTGACATGGATCTTGGGGTACTTCTGGAGTCTCCCCAGGGGAGTCAGTACGCTGTCTCGAGTGGGGGCATGCACGTGCGCTTTCCTCCCGAGCTGTAGCAGCAGTGTCTCCGCTTCCCCTTCGCGAGGTTCAAGGGATCATGGGCTTTCCCTCGAGGCTTTCCCACGAGGCTTTCCCACGAGGCTTTCCCACAAGGCTCGTCCCACGTGCCACCGTGGTGTGAGTCCATCCTCGGCTTGAAAGTCGAGGCAGTGCAGGAAAACAGTTTTCCCTGGAATGGACTGGAGACATCTGGTTGTACTCTGGGAATGGTGGCACGACCCTGGAGTTCCTCTCGCCTTTCCTGTGGAGAGCGCCTCCTCTTGAGATGCGACGGGAACGCCGGGAATTCTTTCCCGAACACGCAGGGAAAGGATCCCTCCTCTCAAGCTAGGAGGCGGAAACGGGGCTCCTCTGGATGTGGGCGGGACTCTCGTGCTTCCTCTCGAGTGGAGACGGGTATGTCGGGGAACTTCTTGAGTTGCAGCAAGGGTGTGAAGGACCTTTGGAAGTTCCAGAGGTTAGGTGTGATTAGCCTCGAGACGCCTCAGCGGAAATGGGCCTCATCTCGCCTGGAGGGGAGAACCTCCTGGATTTTCTCGAGTTGCGGCAGGTGCTCTCGACTTACGACGGGGACCTCAGGGACCCGCTCTGGTGGCCTCAGGAAAGGCCAGTCCCCATGCGAGTTGCTCGGGGCCTCTCGGGATTCCTCTCCTGTCGATGCTGGGGCCTAAGACCTTGTGGGGAGTCAGTGCCGGAACCTGAGGATTCCTCTCCAGTGCTGTCATGGATCTTGGGGTACTTCTGGAGTCTCCCCAGGGGAGTCAGTCCTCCTCTCGAGTGGGGGCATGCACGTGCGCTTTCCTCCTGAGCTGAAGCAGCAGTGCCACGCTTCCCTATGCTTGGATCAAGGGATCTGTGGCTTTCCCTCGAGGCTTTCACACGAGACTTTCCAACGAGGCTTTCCCACAGGGCTGTCCCTACGTGCCACCGTGGTGTGAGTTGATCCTCGGCTTGAAAGTCAAGACAGTGCAGGAAAACAGGTTTCCCTGGAATGAACTGAGACATCTGGGGGACTCTGGGAATGGTGGCACGACCCTGGAGTTCCTCTCGCCTTTTCTGTGGAGAGTGCCTTCCTCTTGAGAAGCGACGGGAACGCCGGGAATTCTTTCCCGAGCACGCAGGGAAAGGATCCCTCTTCTCGAGCTAGGAGGTGGAAACGGGGCTCTCTGGATATGGTCGGGACTCTCGTGCTTCCTCTCGAGTGGAGACGGGTATGTCGGGGAACTTCTTGAGATGCAGCAAGGGTGTGGAAGGACCCTTCGGAAGTTCCAGAGTACAGGTGTGATTAGCCTCGAGGACGCCTCAGCGGAAATGGGCCTGCATCTCGCCTGGAGGGTAGAACCTCCTGGATTTTCTCGAGTTGCGGCAGGTGCTCTCGACTTACGACGGGGACCTCAGGGACCCGCTCTGGTGGCCTCAGGAAAGGCCATTCCCCATGCGAGTTGCTCGGGGCGTCTCGGCATTCCTCTCCCGTCGATGCCGGGGCCTGAAGATCTTATGTGGAGTCGGTGCCGGAACCTGAGGATTCCTCTCCAGTGCTGACATGGATCTTGGGGTACTTCTGGAGTCTCCCCAGGGGAGTCAGTCCTCGTCTCGAGTGGGGGCATGCACGTGCGCTTTCCTCCCGAGCTGTAGCAGCAGTGTCACGCTTTCCCTTCGAGTGGATCAAGGATCTGTGGCTTTCCCTCGAGGCTTTCCCATCGAGGCTTTCCCACAAGGCTGTCCCACGTGCCACCGTGGTGTGAGTCGATCCTCGGCTTGAAAGTCGAGGCAGTGCAGGGAAAACAGGTTTCCCTGGAATGGACTGAGACATCTGGGGGACTCTGGGAATGGTGGCACGACCCTGGAGTTCCTCTCGCCTTTCCTGTGGAGAGCGCCTCCTCTTGAGATGCGACGGGAATGCCGGGAATTCTTTCCCGACCACGCAGGGAAAGGATCCCTCCTCTCGAGCTAGGAGGCGGAAACGGGGCTCCTCTGGATGTGGGCGGGACTCTCGTGCTTCCTCTCGAGTGGAGACGGGTATGTCGGGGAACTTCTTGAGTTGCAGCAAGGGTGTGAAGGACCCTTTGGAAGTTCCAGAGGTTAGGTGTGATTAGCCTCGAGACGCCTCAGCGGAAATGGGCCTCATCTCGCCTGGAGGGGAGAACCTCCTGGATTTTCTCGAGTTGCGGCAGGTGCTCTCGACTTACGACGGGGACCTCAGGGACCCGCTCTGGTGGCCTCAGGAAAGGCCAGTCCCCATGCGAGTTGCTCGGGGGCCTCTCGGGATTCCTCTCCCGTCGATGCCGGGCCTAAGATCTTGTGTGGAGTCGGTGCCGGAACCTGAGGATTCCTCTCCAGTGCTGACATGGATCTTGGGGTACTTCTGGAGTCTCCCAGGGGAGTCAGTCCTCGTCTCAGTGGGGGCATGCACGTGCGCTTTCCTCCCGAGCTGTAGCAGCAGTGTCACGCTTCCCTTCGCGTGGATCAAGGATCTGTGGCTTTCCCTCGAGGCTTTCCCACGAGGCTTTCCCACGAGGCTTTCCCACAGGGCTGTCCCACGTGCCACCGTGGTGTGAGTCGATCCTCGGCTTGAAAGTCGGAGGCAGTGCAGGGAAAACAGGTTTCCCTGGAATGGACTGAGACATCTGGGGGACTCTGGGAATGGTGGCACGACCCTGGAGTTCCTCTCGCCTTTCCTGTGGAGAGCGCCTCCTCTTGAGATGCGACGGAACGCCGGGAATTCTTTCCCGAACACGCAGGGAAAGGATCCCTCCTCTCGAGCTAGGAGGCGGAAACGGGGCTCCTCTGGATGTGGGCGGGACTCTCGTGCTTCCTCTCGAGTGGAGACGGGTATGTCGGGAACTTCTTGAGTTGCAGCAAGGGTGTGAAGGACCCTTTGGAAGTTCCAGAGTTAGGTGTGATTAGCCTCGAGACGCCTCAGCGGAAATGGGCCTCATCTCGCCTGGAGGGGAGAACCTCCTGGATTTTCTCGAGTTGCGGCAGGTGCTCTCGACTTACGACGGGGACCTCAGGGACCGCTCTGGTGGCCTCAGGAAAGGCCAGTCCCCATGCGAGTTGCTCGGGGCCTCTCGGATTCCTCTCCGTCGATGCCGGGGCCTAAGATCTTGTGTGGAGTCGGTGCCGGAACCTGAGGATTCCTCTCCAGTGCTGACATGGATCTTGGGGTACTTCTGGAGTCTCCCCAGGGAGTCAGTCCTCGTCTCGAGTGGGGGCATGCACGTGCGCTTTCCTCCCGAGCTGTAGCAGCAGTGTCACGCTTCCCTTCGCGTGGATCAAGGGATCTGTGGCTTTTCCCTCGAGGCTTTCCCACGAGGCTTTCCCACGAGGCTTTCCCACAGGGCTGTCCCACGTGCCACCGTGGTGTGAGTCGATCCTCGGCTTGAAAGTCGAGGCAGTGCAGGGAAAACAGGTTTCCCTGGAATGGACTGAGACATCTGGGGGACTCTGGGAATGGTGGCACGACCCTGGAGTTCCTCTCGCCTTTCCTGTGGAGAGCGCCTCCTCTTGAGATGCGACGGGAACGCCGGGAATTCTTTCCCGAGCACGCAGGGAAAGGATCCCTCCTTCTCGAGCTAGGAGGTGGAAACGGGGCTCCTCTGGATGTGGCGGGACTCTCGTGCTTCCTCTCGAGTGGAGACGGGTATGTCGGGGAACTTCTTGAGTTGCAGCAAGGGTGTGGAAGGACCCTTTGGAAGTTCCAGAGTATAGGTGTGATTAGCCTCAGAGACGCCTCAGCGGAAATGGGCCTCATCTCGCCTGGAGGGTAGAACCTCCTGGATTTTCTCGAGTTGTGGCAGGTGCTCTCGACTTACGACGGGGACCTCAGGGACCCGCTCTGGTGGCCTCAGGAAAGGCCAGTCCCATGCGAGTTGCTCGGGGGCCTTCGGGATTCCTCTCCCGTCGATGCCGGGGCCTAAGACCTTGTGTGGAGTCAGTGCCGGAACCTGAGGATTCCTCTCCAGTGCTGACATGGATCTTGGGGTACTTCTGGAGTCTCCCCAGGGGAGTCAGTCCTCGTCTCGAGTGGGGGCATGCACGTGCGCTTTCCTCCCGAGCTGTAGCAGCAGTGTCGTACCTTCCCTTCGCGTGGATCAAGGGATCTAGTGGCTTTCCCTCGAGGCTTTCCACGAGGCTTTCCCACGAGGCTTTCCCACAGGGCTGTCCCACGTGCCACCGTGGTGTGAGTCGATCCTCGGCTTGAAAGTCGAGGCAGTGCAGGGAAAACAGGTTTCCCTGGAATGGACTGAGACATCTGGGGGACTCTGGGAATGGTGGCACGACCCTGGAGTTCCTCTCGCCTTTCCTGTGGAGAGCGCCTCCTCTTGAGATGCGACGGGAACGCCGGGAATTCTTTCCCGACCACGCAGGGAAAGGATCCCTCCTCTCGAGCTAGGAGGCGGAAACGGGGCTCCTCTGGATGTGGGCGGGACTCTCGTGCTTCCTCTCGAGTCGGAGACGGGTATGTCGGGGAACTTCTTGAGTTGCAGCAAGGGTGTGAAGGACCCTTTGGAAGTTCCAGAGGTTAGGTGTGATTAGCCTCGAGACGCCTCAGCGGAAATGGGCCTCATCTCGCCTGGAGGGGTAGAACCTCCTGGATTTTCTCGAGTTGCGGCAGGTGCTCTCGACTTACGACGGGGACCTCAGGGACCCGCTCTGGTGGCCTCAGGAAAGGCCAGTCCCCATGCGAGTTGCTCGGGGCCTCTCGGGATTCCTCTCCCGTCGATGCTGGGGCCTAAGACCTTGTGTGGAGTCAGTGCCGGAACCTGAGGATTCCTCTCCAGTGCTGACATGGATCTTGGGGTACTTTCTGGAGTCTCCCCAGGGGAGTCAGTCCTCGTCTCGAGTGGGGGCATGCACGTGCGCTTTCCTCCCGAGCTGTAGCAGCAGTGTCCGCTTCCCTTCGCGTGGATCAAGGGATCTGTGGCTTTGGCTTTCCCTCGAGGCTTTCCCACGAGGCTTTCCCACGAGGCTTTCCCACAGGGCTGTCCCACGTGCCACCGTGGTGTGAGTCGATACCTCGGCTTGAAAGTCGAGGCAGTGCAGGGAAAACAGGTTTCCCTGGAATGGACTGAGACATCTGGGGGACTCTGGGAATGGTGGCACGACCCTGGCAGTTCCTCTCGCCTTTCCTGTGGAGAGCGCCTCCTCTTGAGATGCGACGGAAATGCCGGGAATTCTTTCCCGACCACGCAGGGAAAGGATCCCTCCTCTCGAGCTAGGAGGCTGGAAACGGGGCTCCTCTGGATGTGGGCGGGACTCTCGTGCTTCCTCTCGAGTGGAGACGGGTATGTCGGGGAACTTCTTGAGTTGCAGCAATGGGTGTGAAGGACCTTTGGAAGTTCCAGATAGTTAGGTGTGATTAGACCTCGAGACGCCTCAGCGGAAATGGGCCTCATCTCGCCTGGAGGGGAGAACCTCCTGGATTTTCTCGAGTTGCGGCAGGTGCTCTCGACTTACGACGGGGACCTCAGGGACCCGCTCTGGTGGCCTCAGGAAAGGCCATTCCCCATGCGAGTTGCTCGGGGCGTCTCGGCATTCCTCTCCCGTCGATGCCGGGGCCTAAGATCTTGTGTGGAGTCGGTGCCGGAACCTGAGGATTCCTCTCCAGTGCTTACATGGATCTTGGGGTACTTCTGGAGTCTCCCCAGGGGAGTCAGTCCTCGCTCGAGTGGGGGCATGCACCGTGCGCTTTCCTCCCGAGCTGTAGCAGCAGTGTCACGCTTCCCTTCGAGTGGATCAAAGGGATCTGTGGCTTTCCCTTCGAGGCTTTCCCACTGAGGCTTTCCCACAAGGCTGTCCCACGTGCCACCGTGGTGTGAGTCGATCCTCGGCTTGAAAGTCGAGGCAGTGCAGGGAAAACAGGTTTCCCTGGAATGGACTGAGACATCTGGGGGACTCTGGGAATGGTGGCACGACCCTGGAGTTCCTCTCGCCTTTTCTGTGGAGAGTGCCTTCTCTTGAGAAGCGAAGGGAACGCCGGGAATTCTTTCCCGACCACGCAGGGAAAGGATCCCTCCTCTCGAGCTAGGAGGCGGAAACGGGGCTCCTCTGGATGTGGGCGGGACTCTCGTGCTTCCTCTCGAGTGGAGACGGGTATGTCGGGGAACTTCTTGAGTTAGCAGCAAGGGTGTGAAGGACCCTTTGGAAGTTCCAGAGGTTAGGTGTGATTAGCCTCGAGGACGCCTCAGCGGAAATGGGCCTCATCTCGCCTGGAGGGGAGAACCTCCTGGATTTTCTCGAGTTGCGGCAGGTGCTCTCGACTTACGACGGGGACCTCAGGGACCCGCTCTGGTGGCCTCAGGAAAGGCCAGTCCCCATGCGAGTTGCTCGGGGGCCTCTCAGGGATTCCTCTCCCGTCGATGCCGGGGCCTAAGACCTTGTGTGGAGTCGGTGCCGGAACCTGAGGCATTCCTCTCCAGTGCTGACATGGATCTTGGGGTACTTTCTGGAGTCTCCCCAGGGGAGTCAGTCCTCGTCTCGAGTGGGGGCATGCACGTGCGCTTTCCTCCCGAGACTGTAGCAGCAGTGTCATGTTTCCCTTCGCGTGGATCAAGGGATCATGTGGCTTTCCCTCGAGGCTTTTCCCACGAGGCTTTCCCACGAGGCTTTTCCCACAGGGCTGTCCCACGTGCCACCGTGGTGTGAGTCGATCCTCGGCTTGAAAGTCGAGGCAGTGCAGGGAAAACAGGTTTCCCTGGAATGGACTGAGACATCTGGGGGACTCTCGGAATGGTGGCACGACCCTGGAGTTCCTCTCGCCTTTCCTGTGGAGAGCGCCTCCTCTTGAGATGCGACGGGAACGCCGGGAATTCTTTCCCGACCACGCAGGGAAAGGATCCCTCCTCTCGAGCTAGGAGGCGGAAACGGGGCTCCTCTGGATGTGGGCGGGACTCTCGTGCTTCCTCTCGAGTGGAGACGGGTATGTCGGGGAACTTCTTGAGTTGCAGCAAGGGTGTGAAGGACCCTTTGGAAGTTCCATAGGTTAGGTGTGATTAGCCTCGAGACGCCTCAGCGGAAATGGGCCTCATCTCGCCTGGAGGGGAGAACCTCCTGGATTTTCTCGAGTTGTGGCAGGTGCTCTCGACTTACGACGGGGACCTCAGGGACTCCGCTCTGGTGGCCTCAGGAAAGGCCAGTCCCATGCGAGTTGCTTCGGGGCCTCTCGGGATTCCTCTCCCGTCGATGCCGGGCCTAAGATCTTGTGTGGAGTCGGTGCCGGAACCTGAGGCATTCCTCTCCAGTGCTGACATGGATCCTGGGGTACTTCTGGAGTCTCCCCAGGGGAGTCAGTCCTCGTCTCGAGTGGGGGCATGCACGTGCGCTTTCCTCCCGAGCTGTAGCAGCAGTGTCACGCTTCCCTTCGCGTGGATCAAGGGATCTGTGGCTTTCCCTCGAGGCTTTCCCACGAGGCTTTCCCACGAGGCTTTCCCACAGGGCTGTCCCACGTGCCACCGTGGTGTGAGTCGATCCTCGGCTTGAAAGTCGAGGCAGTGCAGGGAAAACAGGTTTCCCTGGAATGGACTGAGACATCTGGGGGACTCTGGGAATGGTGGCACGACCCTGGAGTTCCTCTCGCCTTTCCTGTGGAGAGCGCCTCCTCTTGAGATGCGACGGGAACGCCGGGAATTCTTTCCCGACCACGCAGGGAAAGGATCCCTCCTCTCGAGCTAGGAGGCAGGAAACGGGGCTCCTCTGGATGTGGGCGGGACTCTCGTGCTTCCTCTCGAGTGGAGACGGGTATGTCGGGGAACTTCTTGAGTTGCAGCAAGGAGTGTGAAGGACCCTTTGGAAGTTCCAGAGGTTAGGTGTGATTAGCCTCGAGACGCCTCAGCGGAAATGGGCCTCATCTCGCCTGGAGGGGAGAACCTCCTGGATTTTCTCGAGTTGCGGCAGGTGCTCTCGACTTACGACGGGGACCTCAGGGACCCGCTCTGGTGGCCTCAGGAAAGGCCAGTCCCCATGCGAGTTGCTCGGGGCCTCTCGGGATTCCTCTCCCGTCGATGCTGGGCCTAAGACCTTGTGTGGAGTCGGTGCCGGAACCTGAGGATTCCTCTCCAGTGCTGACATGGATCTTGGGGTACTTCTGGAGTCTCCCCAGGGGAGTCAGTCCTCCTCTCGAGTGGGGGCATGCACGTGCGCTTTCCTCCCGAGCTGTAGCAGCAGTGTCACGCTTCCCTTCGCGTGGATCAAGGGATCTGTGGCTTTCCCTCGAGGCTTTCCCACGAGGCTTTCCCACGAGGCTTTCCCACAGGGCTGTCCCTCGTGCCACCGTGGTGTGATGTCGATCCTCGCCTTGAAAGTCGAAGACAGTGCAGGGAAAACAGGTTTCCCTGGAATGGAACTGAGACATCTGGGGGACTCTGCGAATGGTGGCACGACCCTGGAGTTCCTCTCGCCTTTCCTGTGGAGAGTGCCTTCTCTTGAGAAGCGACGGGAACGCCGGGAATTCTTTCCCGAGCCACGCAGGGAAAGGATCCTCTCTCTCGAGCTAGGAGGTCGGAAACGGGGCTCCTCTGGATACGTGGCGGGACTCTCGTGCTTCCTCTCGAGTGGAGACGGGTATGTCGGGGAACTTCTTGAGTTGCAGCAAGGGTGTGGAAGGACCCTTCGGAAGTTCCAGAGTTACAGGTGTGATTAGCCTCGAGACGCCTCAGCGGAAATGGGCCTCATCTCGCCTGGAGGGGTAGAACCTCCTGGATTTTCTCGAGTTGTCGGCAGGTGCTCTCGACTTACGACCGGGGACCTCAGGGACCCGCTCTGGTGACCTCAGGAAAGGCCATTCCCCATTGCGAGTTACACGGGGGCCTCGTCAGGATTCCTCTCCCGTCGATGCCGGGGCCTAAGACGTTGTGTGGAGTCAGTGCCGGAACCTGAGGATTCCTCTCCAGTGCTGACATGGACCTTGGGGTAATTCTGGAGTCTCCCCAGGGGAGTCAGTCCTCGTCTCGAGTGGGGGCATGCACGTGCGCTTTCCTCCCGAAGCTGTAGCAGCAATGTGTCACGCTTCCCTTCGCGTGGATCAAGGGATCTAGTGGCTTTCCGACGAGGCTTTCCACACGAGGCTTTCCCACAGGCTGTCCCACGTGCCACCGTGGTGTGAGTCGATCCTCGGCTTGAAAGTCGAGGCAGTGCAGGGAAAACAGGTTTCCCTGGAATGGACTGAGACATCTGGGGACTCTGGGAATGGTGGCACGACCCTGGAGTTCCTCTCGCCTTTCCTGTGGAGAGCGCCTCCTCTTGAGATGCGACAGGAACGCCGGGAATTCTTTCCCGACCACGCAGGGAAAGGATCCCTCCTCTCAGAGCTAGGAGGCGGAAACGGGGCTCCTCTGGATGTGGGCGGGACTCTCGTGCTTCCTCTCGAGCTGGAGACGGGTATGTCGGGGAACTTCTTGAGTTGCAGCAAGGGTGTGAAGGACCCTTTGGAAGTTCCAGAGGTTAGGTGTGATTAGCCTCGAGGACGCCTCTAGCGGAAATGGGCCTCATCTCGCCTGGAGGGTAGAACCTCCTGGATTTTGTCGAGTTGCGGCAGGTGCTCTCGACTTATCGACTGGGGACTTCAGGGACCCGCTCTGGTGGCCTCAGGAAAGGCCAGTCCCCGTGCAAGTTGCTCGGGGGCCTCTCGGGATTCCTCTCCCGTCGATGCTGGGGCCTAAGACCTTGTGTGGAGTCAGTGCCGGAACCTGAGAATTCCTCTCCAGTGCTGACATGGATCTTGGGGTATTTCTGGAGTCTCCCCAGGGGAGTCAGTCCTCGTCTCGAGTGGGGGCATGCACGTGCGCTTTCCTCCCGAGCTGTAGCAGCAGTGTCGTGCTTCCCTTCGCGTGGATCAAGGGATCTGTGGCTTTCCCTCGAGCTTTCCCTCGAGGCTTTCCCACGAGGCTTTCCCACGAGGCTTTCCCACAGGGCTGTCCCACGTGCCACCGTGGTGTGAGTCGATCCTCGGCTTGAAAGTCGAGGCAGTGACAGGGAAAACAGGTTTCCCTGGAATGGACTGAGACATCTGGGGGACTCTGGGAATGGTGGCACGACCCTGGAGTTCCTCTCGCCTTTCCTGTGGAGAGCGCCTCCTCTTGAGATGCGACGGAAAGCCGGGAATTCTTTCCCGACCACGCAGGGAAAGGATACCTCCTCTCGAGCTAGGAGGCTGGAAACGGGGCTCCTCTGGATGTGGGCGGGACTCTCGTGCTTCCTCTCGAGTGGAGACGGGTATGTCGGGGAACTTCTTGAGTTGCAGCAATGGTGTGAATGACCATTTGGAAGTTCCAGATATTAGAAGTGATTAGACCTCGAGACGCCTCTAGCGGAAATGGGCCTCATCTCGCCTGGATGGGAGAACCTCCTGGATTTTCTCGAGTTGCGGCAGGTGCTCTCGACTTACGACGGGGACCTCAGGGACCCGCTCTGGTGGCCTCAGGAAAGGCCAGTTCCCCATGCGAGTTGCTCGGGGGCCTCTCGGCATTCCTCTCCCGTCGATGCCGGGGCCTAAGATCTTGTGTGGAGTCGGTGCCGGAACCTGAGGATTCCTCTCCAGTGCTGACATGGATCTTGGGGTACTTCTGGAGTCTCCCCAGGGGAGTCAGTCCTCGTCTCGAGTGGGGGCATGCACCGTGCGCTTTCCTCCCGAGCTGTAGCAGCAGTGTCACGCTTCCCTTCGCGTGGATCAAAGGATCTGTGGCTTTCCCTCGAGGCTTTCCCATGAGGCTTTCCACTACCACAGGCTGTCCCACGTGCCACCGTGGTGTGAGTCGATCCTCGGCTTGAAAGTCGAGGCAGTGCAGGGAAAACAGGTATCCCTGGAATGGACTGAGACATCTGGGGGACTCTGGGAATGGTGGCACGACCCTGGAGTTCCTCTCGCCTTTTCTGTGGAGAGCGCCTCCTCTTGAGATGCGACAGGAACGCCGGGAATTCTTTCCCGACCACGCAGGGAAAGGATCCCTCCTCTCGAGCTAGGAGGCGGAAACGGGGCTCCTCTGGATGTGGGCGGGACTCTCGTGCTTCCTCTCGAGTGGAGACGGGTATGTCGGGGAACTTCTTGAGTTGCAGCAAGGGTGTGAAGGACCCTTTGGAAGTTCCAGAGGTTAGGTGTGATTAGCCTCGAGGACGCCTCAGCGGAAATGGGCCTCATCTCGCCTGGAGGGGAGAACCTCCTGGATTTTCTCGAGTTGCGGCAGGTGCTCTCGACTTACGACGGGGACCTCAGGGATCCCGCTCTGGTGGCCTCAGGAAAGGCCAGTCCCCATGCGAGTTGCTCGGGGGCCTCTCGGGATTCCTCTCCCGTCGATGCCGGGGCCTAAGACCTTGTGTGGAGTCGGTGCCGGAACCTGAGGCATTCCTCTCCAGTGCTGACATGGATCTTGGGGTACTTTCTGGAGTCTCCCTAGGGGAGTCAGTCCTCGTCTCGAGTTGGGGGCATGCACGTGCGCTTTCCTCCCGAGCTGGTAGCAGCAGTGTCATGCTTCCCTTCGAGTGGATCAAGGAATCATGTGGCTTTCCTCGAGTCTTTTCCACAAGGCTTTCCCACGAGGCTTTTCCACAGGGCTGTCCCACGTGCCAACGTGGTGTGAGTCGATCCTCGGCTTGAAAGTCGAGGCAGTGCAGGGAATACAGGTTTCCCTGGAATGGACTGAGACATCTGGGGGACTCTCAGGAATTGGTGGCACGACCCTGGAGTTCCTCTCGCCTTTCCTGTGGAGAGGGCCTCCTCTTGAGATGCGACGGGAACGCCGGGAATTCTTTCCCGAGAACAGCAGGGAAAGGATCCCTCCTCTCGAGCTAGGAGGCGGAAACGGGGCTCCTCTAGGATGTGGGCGGGAATCTCGTGCTTCCTCTCGAGTGGAGACGGGTATGTCAGGGAACTTCTTGAGTTGCAGCAAGGGTGTGAAGGACCCTTTGGAAGTTCCAGTAGGTTAGGTGTGATTAGCCTCGAGACGCCTCATGGGAAATGGGCCTCATCTCGCCTGGAGGGGAGAACCTCCTGGAATTTTCTCGAGTTGCGGCAGGTGCTCTCGACTTACGACGGGGACCTCAGGGACTCGCTCTGGTGGCCTCAGGAAAGGCCAGTCCACATGCGAGTTGCTTGGGGCCTCTCGGGATTCCTCTTTCCGTCGATGCCAGGGCCTAAGATCTTGTGATGGAGTCGGTGCCGGACCTGAGGCATTCCTCTCCAGTGCTGACATGGATCCTTGGGGTACTTCTGGAGTCTCCCCAGGGGAGTCAGTCCTCGTCTCGAGCGGGGGCATGCACGTGCGCTTTCCTCCCGAGCTGTAGCAGCAGTGTCACGCTTCCCTTCGCGTGGATCAAGAGATCTGTGGCTTTCCCTTCGAGGCTTTCCCACTGAGGCTTTCCCACGAGGCTTTCTCACAGGGCTGTACCACGATGCCACCGTGGTGTGAGTCGATCCTCGGCTTGAAAGTCGAGGCAGTGCAGGGAAAACAGGTTTCTCTGGAATGGACTGAGACATCTGGGGGACTCTGGGAATGGTGGCACGACCCTGGAGTTCCTCTCGCCTTTCCGTGGAGAGCGTCTCCTCTTGAGATGCGACGGGAACGCCGGGAATTCTTTCCCGGACCACGCAGGGAAAGGATCCCTCCTCTCGAGCTAGGAGGCAGGAAACGGGGTCTCTTCTGGATGTGGGCGGGACTCTCGTGCTTCCTCTCGAGTGGAGACGGGTATGTCGGGGAACTTCTTGAGTTGCAGCAAGGAGTGTGAAGGACCCTTTGGAATTTCCAGAGGTTAGGTGTGAATTAGCCTCGAGACGCCTCAGCGGAAATGGGCCTCATCTCGCCTGGAGGCGGAGAACCTCCTGGATTTTCTCGAGTTGCGGCAGGTGCTCTCGACTTAAGACGGGGACCTCAGGGACCCGCTCTGGTGGCCTCAGGAAAGGCCAGTCCCCATGCGAGTTGCTCGGGGGCCTCTCGGGATTCCTCTCCCGTCGATTGCTGGTGCCTAAGACCTTGTGTGGAGTCGGTGCCGGAACCTGAGGATTCCTCTCCAGTGCTGATCATGGATCTTGGGGTACTTCTGGAGTCTCCCCAGGGGAGTCAGTCCTCCTCTCGAGTGGGGGCATGCACGTGCGCTTTCCTCCCTGAGCTGTAAGCAGCAGTGTCACGCTTCCCTATGCTTGGATCAAGGGATCTGTGGCTTTCCCTCGAGGCTTTCCCACGAGGCTTTCCCACAGGGCTGTCCCTCGTGCCACCGTGGTGTGATTTGATCCTCGCCTTGAAAGTCAAAACAGTGCAGGGAAAACAGGTTTCCCTGGAATGAACTGAGACATATGGGGGACTCTGCGAATGGTGGCACGACCCTGGAGTTCCTCTCGCCTTTCCTGTGGAGAGTGCCTTCTCTTGAGAAGCGACGGGAACGCCGGGAATTCTTTCCCGAGCACGCAGGGAAAGGATCTCTCTTCTCGAGCTAGGAGGTGGAAACGGGGCTCCTCTGGATACGGTCGGGACTCTCGTGCTTCCTCTCGAGTGGAGACGGGTATGTCGGGGAACTTCTTGAGATGCAGCAACGGTGTGGAGGACCCTTCGGAAGTTCCAGTGTACAGGTGTGATTAAGCCTCAGGACGCCTCAGCGGAAATGGGCCTGATCTCGCCTGGAGGGTAGAACCTCCTGGAGTTGATCGAGTTGTGGCAGGTGCTCTCGACTTATGACCGGGACCTCAGGGACCCGCTCTGGTGACTTCAGGAAAGGCCATTTCCTTGCGAGTTACACGGGGGCCTGTCAGGATTCCTCTCCCGTCGATGCCGGGGCCTAAGACGTTGTGTGGAGTCAGTGCCGGAACCTGAGGATTCCTCTCCAGTGCTGACATGGACCTTGGGGTAATTCTGGAGTCTCCCCAGGGGAGTCAGTCCTCGTCTCGAGTGGGGGCATGCACGTGCGCTTTCCTCCCGAACTGTAGCAGCAATGTCGTACTTCCCTTCGCGTGGATCAAGGGATCAGGGGCTTTCCGACGAGGCTTTCACACAGGGCTTTCTCACGTGCCACCGTGGTTTGAGTCGATCCTCGGCTTGAAAGTCGAGGCAGTGCAGGGAAAACAGGTTTCCCTGGAATGGACTGAGACATCTGGTTGTCTCTGGGAATGGTGGCACGACCCTGGAGTTCCTCTCGCCTTTCCTGTGGAGAGCGCCTCCTCTTGAGATGCGACAGGAACGCCGGGAATTCTTTCCCGACCACGCAGGGAAAGGATCCCTCCTCTCAAGCTAGGAGGCGGAAACGGGGCTCCTCTGGATGTGGGCGGGACTCTCGTGCTTCCTCTCGAGCGGAGACGGGTATGTCGGGGAACTTCTTGAGTTGCAGCAAGGGTGTGAAGAACCCTTTGGAAGTTCCAGAGGTTAGGTGTGATTAGCCTCGAGGCGCCTCTGCGGAAATGGGCCTCATCTCGCCTGGAGGGTAGAACCTCCTGGATTTTGTCGAGTTGCGGCAGGTGCTCTCGACTTTCGACTGGGGACTTCAGGGACCCGCTCTGGTGGCCTCAGGAAAGGCCAGTCCCCGTGCAAGTTGCTCGGGGGCCTCTCGGGATTCCTCTCCCGTCGATGCTGGGGCCTAAGACCTTGTGTGGAGTCAGTGCCGGAACCTGAGAATTCCTCTCCAGTGCTGACATGGATCTTGGGGTATTTCTCGAGTCTCCCCAGGGGAGTCAGTCCTCGTCTCGAGTGGGGGCATGCACGTGCGCTTTCCTCCCGAGCTGTAGCAGCAGTGTCGTGCTTCCCTTCGCGTGGATCAAGGGATCTGTGGCTTTCCCTCGAGGCTTTCCCTCGAGGCTTTCCCTCGAGGCTTTCCCACGAGGCTTTCCACGAGGCTTTCCCACAGGGCTGTCCCACGTGCCACCGTGGTGTGAGTCGATACTCGGCTTGAAAGTCGAGGCAGTACAGGGTAAACAGGTTTCCCTGGAATGGACTGAGGCATCTGGGGGACTCTGGGAATGGTAGCACGACCCTGCAGTTCCTCTCGCCTTTCCTGTGGAGAGCGCCTCCTCTTGAGATGCGACGGGAAATGCCGGGAATTCTTTCCCGACCACGCAGGGAAAGGATACCTCCTCTCGAGGTAGGAGGCTGAAACGGGGCTCCTCTGGATGTGGGCGGGACTCTCGTGCTTCCTCTCAAGTGGAGACGGGTATGTCGGGGAACTTCTTGAGTTGCAGCAATGGTGTGAATGACCATTTGGAAGTTCCAGATATTAGAAGTGATTAGACTCGAGACGCCTCAGCGGAAATGGGCCTCATCTCGCCTGGATGGGAGAACCTCCTGGATTTTCTCGAGTTGCTGGCAGGTGCTCTCGACTTACGACGGGGACTTCAGGGATCCGTTCTGGTGGCCTCAGGAAAGGCCAGTCCCCATGTGAGTATGCTCGGGGGCCTCTCGGGATTCCTCTCCTGTCGATGCCGGAGCCTAAGATCTTGTGTGGAGTCGGTGCTATAACCTGAGGCATTCCTCTCCAGTGCTGACATAGATCTTGGGGTACTTCTGGAGTCTCCCCAGGGCAGTCAGTCCTCTACTCGAGTGGGGGCATGCACGTGCGCTTTCCTCCCGAGCTGTAGCAGCAGTGTCACGCTTCCCTTCGCGTGGATCAACTGATCTGTGGCTTTCCCTCGACGGCTTTCCCAAGAGGCTTTCCACGAGGCTTTCCACAGGGCTGTCCCACGTGCCACCGTGGTGTGAGTCGATCCTCGGCTTGAAAGTCGACGCAGTGCAGGGAAAACAGGTTTCTCTGGAATGGACTGAGACATCTGGGGGACTCTGGGAATGGTGGCACGACCCTGGAGTTCCTCTCGCCTTTCCTGTGGAGAGCGCCTCCTCTTGAGATGCGACGGGAACGCCGGGAATTCTTTCCCAGACCACGCAGGGAAAGGATCCCTCCGTCTCGAGGTATGGAGGCGGAAACGGGTCTGCCTCTGGATGTGGGCGGGACTCTCGTGCTTCCTCTCGAGTGGAGACGGGTATGTCGGGGAACTTCTTGAGTTGCAGCAAGGGTGTGAAGGACCCTTTGGAAGTTCGAGAGGTTAGGTGTGATTAGCCTCGAGACGCCTCAGCAGAAATGGGCCTCATCTCGCCTGGAGGGGAGAACCTCCTGGATTTTCTCGAGTTGCGGCAGGTGCTCTCGACTTACGACTGGGGACCTCAGGGACCCGCTCTGGTGGCCTCAGGAAAGGCCAGTCCCCATGCGAGTTGCACACCAAAATGATCACCGCGAAGGCGAAGCGTGACACTGCTGCTACAGCTCGGGAGGAAATCGCACGTGCATGCCCACTCGCAGAGAGCGACTGACTCCCCTGGGCAGACTCCAGAAGTACCCAAGATCCATGTCAGCACTGGAGAGCGAATCCTCAGGTATCCGGCACACCGACTCCACACAACGGTCTAGGGCCCGAGCATCGACGGAGAGAATCCCGAGAGGCCCCGTGCAACTGCATGGGGACTGGCCTTCCTGAGGCCACCAGAGCGCGGTCCCTGAGGTCCCAGTCGTAAGTCGAGAGCACCTGCCGCAACTCGAGAAAATCCAGGAGGTTCTCCCTCCAGGCGAGATGAGGCCCTTTCGCTGAGGCGTCTCGAGCTAATCACACTAACCTCTGGAACTTCCAAAGGGTCCTTCACACCCTTGTGCAACTCAAGAAGTTCCCGACATACCCGTCTCCACTAGAGAGGAAGCACGAAGTCCCGCCAATCCAAGAGCAGCCCCGTTTCCGCCTCATACCTCGAGGGCAGGTCTCTTCCCTGCGGGTCGGGAAAGTAATTCCCGGCGTTCCCGTCGCATCTTCAAGAGGAGGCGCTCTCCACAGGAAAGGCGAAGGAAACTCCAGGGTTCGTGCCACCATTCCAGAGTCCCCAGATGTCTCAGTCCATTCCAGGAAACCTGTTTCCCTGCACTGCCGTCGACTTTCAAGCGAGGATCGACTCACACCACCGGTGGCACGTGGAGACAGCCCTGTGGAAAGCCTCGTGGCAAAAAGCCTCTGGGAAAGCGTCGAGGGAAAGCCACAGATCAGTTGATTCACGCGAAGGGAAGCGCTGACACTGCTGCGTACAGCTCGGGAGGAAAGCCGCACTGCATGCCCCACTCGAGTAGGAGGACTGACTCCCTGGGGAGACTCCAGAAGTACCCCAAGATCTCATGTCAGCACTGCGAGAGGAATCCTCAGTTATGCACCGAGAAACTCCACACAAGGTCTTAGGCTCCCGGCATCGACGGGAGAGGAATCCCGAGAGGCCCCGAGCACTGCACAGGGACTTGGCCTTTCCTGAGAGCACCAGAGACGGTCCCTGAACGTCCCCCGTCGATAAGTCGAGAGCACCTGCCACAACTCGAGAAAATCCAGGAGGTTCTCCCATCCAGGCGCAGATGAGGCCCATTTCCGCTGAGCGCTCGACAATCACTCTAATCTCTCGGAACTTCCAAAATGGTCATTTCACACCTTGCTGCAACTCAAGAAGTTCCCCGACATACCCGTCTCCACTCGAGAGGAAGCCACGAGAGTCCCGCCCACATTCCAGAGGAGCCCCGTTCAGCCTCCTACTCTGAGAGGAGGTATCCTTTCCCTGCGTGGTCGGGAAAGAATTCCGCGGCATTTTCCGTCGCATCTCAAGAGGAGGCGCTCTCCACAGGAAAGCGCGAGAGGAAACTTGCAGGCTCGTGCCTACCATTCCCAGAGTTCCCAGATGCTCAGTCCATTCCAGCGGAAACCTGTTTCCCTGCACTGCCTCGACTTTCAAGCCGAGGATCGATCGACTCACACCACGGTGGACGTGGCGCCCTGGACAACCTCGTGGGAAAGCCTGGGAAAGCCTCAGGAAAGCCTCGAGGAAAGCCTCGAGGAAAGCCACAGATCCCTTGATCCACCGCGAAGGGAAGCACGACACTGCTGCTACAGCTCGGGAGGAAAGCGCACGTGCATCCCCCACTGAGACCGAGGACTGACTCCCCTGGGCGAGACTCCGAGAATACCCCAAGATCCATCATCAGCACTGGAGAGGAATCCTCAGGTTCCGCGCCACTGACTCCACACAAGGTCTTAGGCCCCGCATCGACGGGAGAGGAATCCTGAGAGGCCCCCGGCAACTGCAGCGGGAAGGCCTTTCCTGAGGCACCAGAGCGGGTCCCTGAACGTCCCCTAGTCGAAATCGAGAGCACCTGCCGCAACTCGACAAAATCCAGGAGGTTCTCCTCCAGGCGAGATGAGGCCCATTTCCGCTGAGGCGTCCTCGAGGCTAATCCACACCTAACCTCTGGAACTTCCAAAGGCGTTCTTCATCACCGCTTGCTGCCAATTCAAGAAAGTTCCCCGACATACCCGTCTCGCTCCGAGAGGAAGCACGAGAGTCCCGCCCACATCCAGCAGGAGCCCCGTTTCCAGCCTCCTACTTGAGGGAGGGATCCTTTCCCCTGCGTGGTCGGGAAAGAATTCCCGGCGTTCCCGTCGCATCTCAAGAGGAGCGCTCTCCACAGGAAAGGCGGAGAGGAACTCCAGGGTCGTGCCACCATTCCAGAGTCAACCAGATTGCTCAGTCCATTCCAAGGAAACCTGGTTTTCCCTGCACTTGCTCGACTTTCAAGCCGAGGATTCGACTCACAACCGAACGCTCCTGGACGTGAGAAAGCCCTGTGTGAAAGCCTTCGTCGGAAAGCCCCTGCATCCCTTGATCCACGCGAAGGGAAAGTACGACTGCTGCTACAGCTTCGGGAGGAAAGCGCACGTGCATGCCCCCACTGCAGAGAGAGGACTGACTCCCCTGGGGAGACTCCAGAAGTACCCCAAGTCCATGTCAGCACTGGGAGAGGTGAAATCCTCAGTTTCGCACTGACTCCACAACAACGTCTTAGGCTCCCGGCATCGACAGGAGAGGAATCCTGACAGGCCCCCGGCTAACTCGCAGGAGGAAATGGCCTTTCCTTGAGAGCCACCAGAGCGGCGTCCCTGAGGTCCCGTCGATAAGTCGAGAGCACCTGCCGCCAACTCGACAACTCCAGGAGGTTCTACCCTCCAGGCGAGATCAGCCCCATTTCCGCTGAGGCGTTCCGAGCTAATCACACCTGTACTACTGCGAAACTTCCAAGCGGTCCTCCACACCTCTGCTGCCAATCTCAAGAAGTTCCCCGACATACCCGTTCTCCACTCGAGAGGAAGCACGACAGTCCCGCACTATCCAGAGGAGCCCCGTTTCCACCTCCTAGCTCGAGAGAGGGATCCTTTCCGCTGCGTGCTCGGGAAAGAATCCCGGCGTTCCGTTCGCATTCTCAAGAGGAGGCACTCTCCACAGGAAAGGCGAGAGGAACTCCAGGGCGCTGGCCACATTCCCAGAGTCCCCAATGTCTCAGTTCAATTCCAGGGAAACCTGTTTTCCCTGCACTGCCTCTTGACTTTCAAGCAGATCGACTCAATCCCCACGACACGGTGCGACACCGGGGACAGCCCTGTGGGAAAGTCCTCGTGGGAAAGCCTCGAGGGAAAGCCACAGATCCCTTGCCATCCACGCAAGGGAAGCGTGACACTGGCTGCTCAGCCTCAGGCAGGAAAGCGCACGTGCATGCCCCCACTCGAGAGGAGGACTGACTCCCCTGCCGGGAGACTCCAGAAGTACCCCAAGATCCATGACAGCACTGAGAGGAATCTCAGGTGCGGCACCGACTCCACACAAGGTCTTAGGCCAGCAACGACGGGAGCAGGAAATCCGAGAGGCCCGAGCCAACTGCATGGGACTGCTTTCCTGAGCACCGAGAGCGGGCCCTGAGGTCCCCGTCTTAAGTCGAGAGCACCTGCCGCAACTCGAGAAAATCCAGGAGGCTTCACCCTCCAGGCGAGATGAGGCCCATTTCCGCTGAGGCGCTCTCGAGGCTATCACACCTAACCTCTGGAACTTCCCAAAGGGTCCTTCACACCCTTGCCTTGCAACTCAAGAAGTTTCCCCGGACTCACCCGTCTCACTCGAGAGGAAAGCACGAGAGTCCCGCCCACATCCAGAAGAGACCCGTTTCCGCCTCCTAGCTCGAGAGGAGGATCCTTTCCCTGCGTCGTCGGGAAAGAATTCCCCGGCGTTCCGTCGCATCTCAAGAGGAGCGCTCTCCACAGGAAAGGCGAGAGGAAGAACTCCAGGGTCATGCCACCATTCCAGAGATCCCCCAGATGTCTCATCCATTCAGAGAAACCTGCTTTTCCTGCACTGCCTCGACTTTCAAGCGAGGATCGACTCACACCACGAGGTGGCACGTGGACAGCCCTGTGAGAAAGCCTCGATGGGAAAGCCTTGTGGAAAGCCCAAGGGAAAGCCCAGATCTTGATCACGCGAAGGCGAAGGATGCGACACTGCTGCTACAGCTCGGGAGGAAAGCCACGTGCATGCCCCCACTCGTGACAGACACTCCCCTGGGAGACTCCAGAATGTACCCCAAGATCCATGTCGCACTGAGAGAGAAATGCTTTCAGTCCAGCACCGACTCCAACAACATCTTAGGCCCGGCATCCGACGAAGAGCGAACCAGGCCCCCGGCAACTCGCATGCTGGCTGGCTTTCTGAGGCCACCAGAGCGCGGTCCCTGAGGTCCCCGTCGTAAGTCGAGAGCAGCCTGCCCAACTCGAAAATTCCAGGAGGTCTCCCTTCAGGCGAGATAGGCCCATTTCCCTAGGCGTTCCGAGGCTAATCACACAACCTTGGAACTTCCAAAGCGTCCTTCACACCCTTGCTGCAACTCAAGAATCCCGACATACCCGTCTCCACTCGAGAGGAAGCACGAGAGTTCCCGCCCCATCAGAGGAGCCCCGTTTCCGCCTCCTAGCTCGAGAGGAGAGGGAATCCTTTCCCTGTGTCCGGGAAAAGAATTCCCGGCGTTCCCGTCGCATCTCAGAGGGGAGGCCTCTCACAGGAAAGCGCGAGAGGAACTCAGGCGTCTGCACCATCCAGCAGTCCCCAATGCTCAGTCCATTCCAGGGAAACCTGTTTCCCTGCACTGCCTCGACTTTCAAGCCCGAGGATCGACTCACACCACGGTGGGCACGTGGGACAGCCCTGTGGAAAAGCCTCGTGGGAAAGCCTTGTGGAAAAGAGTCGAGGGAAAGCCACAGATTTCCTGATCCACCGACGGGAAAGCATGACACTGCTGCTCACTCGGAGGAAAGCGCACGTGCATGCCCCCTCGAGACGAGGACTGACTCCCGCGGAGACTCCAGAAAGTACCCCAATCCATGTCAGCACTGGAGAGGAATGCTCAGGTTCCAGCACGACTCACACAAGGTCTTAGGCCCCGGCATCGACGGGCAAGAGACGGCCGAGAGGCCCCCGAATACTCGCATGCGGACTGGCCTTTCCTGAGCGCCACCAGAGCGGCGTCCCTGAGGTCCCCGTTCGTAGTCGAGAGCACCTTGCCGCAACTCAGAAAATCCAGGCAGGTCCCCCTCCAGGCGAGATGAGGCCCATTTCCGCCTGAGGCGCTCTCGAGGCTAATCACACCTAACCTCTGGATACTTCCAAAGGGTCCTTCACACCTTGCTGAACTCAAGAAGTTCCCCGACATACCCTGTTCCACTCGAGAGGAAGCACGAGAGCTCCCGCCCACATCCAGAGGAAGCCCCGTTTCCGCCTCCTAGCTCGAGAGGAGGGATCCTTTCCCTGCGTGGTCGGAAAGGCGATTCCCGGGCGTCCCTTCGCTTCTCAACGAAGGCTCTCCACGAAAGGCGAGAGAAAACTCCAGGGTCGTGCCACCATTCCAGAGTCCCCACAGATGTCTCAGTCCATTCCAGCGGAACCTCTTTTCCCTGCACTCCTCGACTTTCAAAGCGAGGATCGATTCAACCCACGGTGGCACTGGGACACGCCTTGTAGGAAAGCCTCTGTCGGAAAAGCCTCAGCGGAAAGCCACAGATACCTGATCACTCGAAGGGAAGTCGACACTGCCTGCCTAACAGCTCGGGAGGAAAGCGCAGTGCATTGCCCCACTCGGAGCACGAGGACTGACTCCCCTGGGGAGACTCCAGAGTACCCAAGATCCTTCAAGCACTGGAGAGGAATCCTCAGGTTCCGGCACCGACTCCACAAAGTCTCTAGCGCCCGGCATCGACGGGGAGAGGAATGGAGAGCCCCCGGCAACGCGCATGGGGAATGGCCTTTCCTGAGAGCACCAGAGGGCGTCCCTGAGGTCCCACGTCGTAAGTCGAGAGCACCTGCCCGCAACTCGAGAAAATCCAGGAGGTTCTCCCTCCAGGCGAGATGAGCGCCCATTTCCGCTAGGCCGTCTCTCGAGCCTAATCACCTAACATCTGGAACTTCCAAAGGTCCGCTCAACACCTTGCTGCAACTCAAGAAGTTCCCCGCACATACCCCGTCTCCACTCTGAGAGGAAGCACGAGAGTCCCGCCCAAATCCAGAGGAGCCCCGTTTCCACCTCCTACCTCGAGAGGAAGATCCTTTCCCTGCGTGGTCGGAAAGAATTCCCGCTTCCGCGCTTCAAGAGGAGCGCTCTCCACAGAAAAGCGCGAGAGGAACTCCAGGGTCGTGCACCAATTCCAGAGTCCCCCAGATGCCTCAGTCCATTTCCAGGGAATCCTGTTTTCCCTGCACTGCGCTCGACTTTCAAGCGCAGATCGACTTCACACCACGCGTGCACGTTGGCCGACAGCTGTGGGGAAAGCCTCGTGGGAAAAGCCTCGTGGGAAAGCCTCGATCGCGGAGACTCGAAGCCACAGATTCCTTGCATCCCGCAAGGCGAAGCGGACACTGCTGCTACAGCTCGGGGAAAGCGCACGTGCATGCCCCCACTCGATCGACGAGGACTGACTCCCCTGCGGGAGACCAGAAAGTACCCCAGATCCATGTCAGCACTGCGAGAGGAATCTCAGGTTCCGCACGACTCCACACAAGAGTCTTAGGCCCCAGCATCGACAGGAGAGGAATCCCGAGAGGCCCCGAGCAACTTGCATCGGGGACTGGCCTTTCCTGAGGCCACCAGAGCGCGGTCCCTAGAGTCCCTCGTAAAGTCGAGGAGCACCTGCCGCAACTCGACAAAATCCAGGAGGTTCTACCCTCCAGGCGAGATGATGGCCCATTTCCGCCGAGGCGCTCCGAGGTCTAATCACACTAACTCTGGAAATTCCAAAGGTCTTCACACCCCTTGCTGCAACTCAAGAAGTTCCCCGACATACCCGTCTCCACTCGAGAGGAAGCACGAGAGTCCCTGCCCACATCCAGAGGAGGCCCCCGTTTCACGCCTCCTAGCTCGAGAGGAGGGGATCCTTTCCCTGCGTGGTCGGGAAAGAATTCCCGGCGTTCCGTCGCATCTCAAGCAGGAGGCGCGCTCTCCACAGGAAAGGCCGAGAGGAACTCCAGGGTTCGTGCTACCATTCCCAGAGTCCCCAGAATTCTCAGTCCATTCCAGGGAAACCTGTTTTCCCTGTCTTTCCTATGCTCCTCGACTTTCAAGCCGAGGTATCGACTCAACACCACCGGTGGCCAGCGTGGACAGCCGCGTGGAAAGCCCGTGCTGTAAAAGCCTCGTCGGGAAAGCCAGATCCCTTGATCCACGGCAAGGGAAGACGACTGCTGCTTACAGTCGGAGGAAAGCCGCACGTAGCATGCCCCCACTCGAGACGAGGACTGACTCCCCTGGGGAGACTCCAGATACCCCAAGCGTCCATGTCAGCACTGGAGAGGGAATCCTCAGGTTCCGGCACTGACTCCACACAAGGCTTTAGGCCCCGGGCATCGACGGGAGACGGAAATCCGAGAGCGCCCCGGAACTCGCAAGCGACTGGCCTTTCCTGCAGAGCCACCAGAGCGGGGTCCCTGAGGTCCCCTGTCATAAGTCGAGAGCACCTGCCAACTCGACAACTCCAGGAGGTTCTACCCTCCAGGCGAGATGCAGGCCCATTTCCGCCTGAGGCGTCCTGAGGCTTATCACAACCTAATCTGGAACTTCAAAGGGTCCTTCACACCCTTGCTGCCACTCAAAGAAGTTCCCCGACATACCCGTCTCCACTCGAGAGGAAGCACGAGAGTCCCGCACCATCCAGAGGAGCGCCCCGTTTCCCCTCCTAGCCTGAGAGGAGGGATCCTTTCCCTGCGTGTCGGGAAAGAATTCCGGCGTCCCGTTCGCTTCTTCAAGAGGAGAGGCGCTTCTCCACAGGAAAGGCGAGAGGAACTCCAGGGTTCGTGCCACCATTCCCAGAGTCCACCAATGTTCTCAGTTCATTCCAGGGAACTGTTTTCCTGCACTGTCGACTTCAAGGCGAGGATCAACCACCGGTGGCACGGGGACAGCCCTGTGGGAAAGCCTCTCGGAAAGCCTCGAGGGAAAGCCCACAGATCCCTTGATCCCAGCAAGGGAAGCGGACACATGCCTGCTAGCCTTCGAGGAGGAAAGCGCACGTGCATGCCCCACTCGAGACGAGGACTGACTCCCCTGGGGGACTCCAGAAGTACCCCAAGATCCATGCAGCACTGGAGAGGAATCCTCAGTGTGCGGCACCGACTCCCACACAAGGTCTTAGGCACGCATACGACGGAGAGGAACCCGACGAGGCCGCCGCAGCAACTCGCATTGGGACTGGCCTTTCCTGAGTGCCCGAGAGCGGGTCCCTGAGGTCCCGTCTAAGTCGAGAGCACCTGCCCAACTCGAGCAAAATCCAGGAGGTTCTCCCCTCCAGCGCGAGATGAGCCCATTTCCGCTGAGGGCGTCTCGAGGCTATCACACCTAACCTCTGGAAAATTCGCAAGGGTCCTTCACACCTTGCTGCAACTCAAGAAGTTCCCCGACATACCCGTCTCCACTCGAGAGGCAAGCACGAAGCAGTCCGCCCACATCCAAAGAGCCCGTTTCGCCTCCTAGCTCGAGCAGGAGGCGATCCTTTCCTCGCGTGCAGTCGGCAAAAGAATTCCCGGCGTTCCCGTCGCATCTCAGAGGGGCTCTCACGCGGAAAGGCGAGAGCAACATCCAGGTCGTGCCCACCATTCCCAGAGTCCCCCAGATGTCTCAATCCATTCCAGGAAACCTGTTTTCCTGCACTGCCTCGACTTTCAAGCCGAGGATCGACTCACACCACGGTGGCACGTTGCGTACAGCCCTGTGGAAAGCCTCGTGGAAGGCTAGTGGGAAAGCCTCAAAGGGAAAGCCACAGATCTCTTGAATCCACAGCGAAGGCAAGCGTGACACTTGCTGCTACAGCTCGGAGGAAGCGCACGTGCATGCCCCGCTCGTGACGAGGACTTGACTCCCCTGGGAGACTCCAGCAAGTACCCCAGATCCACTGTCATGCACTGGAGAGGAATGCCTCAGTCCAGCCACCGACTACCATACAAGATCTTAGGCCCGCATCGACGCGAAAGGAGGAATCCCGAGAGCGCCCCAGCCAACTCGCATGTGTCTGGCCTTTCCTGCAGGCACCAGAGCGCGTCCCTGAGTCCCCGTCGTAAGTCGAGGCAGCGCCTGCCCAACTCCGAGAAAATTCAGGAGGTCTCCCCTCCAGGCGAGATTGGAGGCCCATTTCCCAGAGCGGTCTCGAGGCTAATCACACCCTAACCTATGGAAACTTCCAAAGGGTCCTTCACACCCTTGCTGCAACTCAAGAAAGTTCCGCCTGCATTACCCGTTCTCCACTCGAGAGGAAGCCACGAGGAATTCCCGCCCCCATCATAGAGGAGCCCCGTTTCCGCCTCCTAGCTCGAGAGGAGGGGATCCTTTCCCTGTGTTCTCGGCAAAGAATTCCCGGCGTTCCCGTCGCATCTCTTGAGGAGGCCCTTTTTCTTCACAGGGAAAGGCGAAGAGGAACTCCCAGGGTGTTGCCACAATCTGAGAGTCTCCCCAGATGTCCAAGTCATCTCCAGGGAAACCTGCTATCCCTGCACTGCTCCCTTCGCACTTTCAAGCGATAGGATCGACTCACAACCACGTTGGCACGTGGGACAGCCCCTGCTGGCAAAAGCCTTCGAGTGTGGAAAAGCCTTGTGGCAAAAGACTCGAGGCAAAAGCCACTGATTTCCTTGATCCACTCTGACGGGGAAACATGACCACTGCTTGCTCCAGTCTCGGAGGGAAAGCCGCACGCGCATTCCCCCCAAACAAGAGACAGGACTTGACTCCCCTAGCGGAGACTCCAAAAGTACCTCCCACATCCATGTCACGCACTGGAGCAGGATATGCTCAGCGTTCCGGCACCGACTCTACACAAGGTCTTAGGCCCCGGCATTCGGCACGGGAGAGGGGCCCTAGAGGCCCCGACATT
>NW_017211820.1:0-17292 GCF_001704415.2 Capra hircus
CGAGCTAGGAGGTGAAACGGGGCTCCTCTGGATGTGGTCGGGACTCGTGCTTCCTCTCGAGTGGAG
The DNA here is from genome assembly GCF_001704415.2 of Capra hircus. Taxonomy (NCBI): domain Eukaryota; kingdom Metazoa; phylum Chordata; class Mammalia; order Artiodactyla; family Bovidae; genus Capra; species Capra hircus. The sequence goes on from NW_017211820.1 coordinate 67, forward strand.
ACGGTATGTCAGGGAACTTCTTGAGTTGCAGTAAAGGTGTGAAGGATCATTTGGAATTTTCCATAGGTCAGGTGTGATTAGCCTCAGGACGCCTCAGCGGAAATGGGCCTCATCTCGCCTGGAGGGTAGAACCTCCTGGATTTTCTCGAGTTGTGTCAGGTGCACTGGACTTACGACGGGGACCTCAGGGACGCGCCTTGGTGGCATCGGTAAAGGAAATTTCCTTGCGAGTTACTCCGGGGGCCTCTCGGATTCCTCTACCCGTCGATGCCGGGGGCCTAAGACCTTGTGTGGAGTCGGTGCCAGGACCTGAGGATTCCTCTCCAGTGCTGACATGGATCTTTGGGTACTTCTGGAATCTCCCCAGGGAAGTCAATCCTCGTCTAGAGTTGGGGCATGCACGTGCCCTTTCCTCCCGAGCTGTAGCAGCAATGTCACGCTTCCCTTCGCATGGAACAAGGATCTGGGGCATTCCCTCGAGGCTTTCCCAAAACGCTTTCCCCCTGAGGCTTTCCCACAGGGCTGTCCCACGTGCCACCGTGTTGTGAGTCGATCCTCGGCTTGAAAGTCGAGGCAGTGCAGGGAAAACTGGTTTCCCTGGAATGGACTGAGGCATCTGGGGGACTCTGGGAATGGTGGCACGACCCTGGAGTTCCTCTCGCCTTTCCTGTGGAGAGTCGCCTCCTCTTTAGATGCGACGGGAACGCCGGGAATTCTTTCCCGACCACGCATGGAAAGGATCCCTCCTCTCGAGATAGGAGGCCGAAACGGGGCTCCTCTGGATGTAGGCGGGACTCACGTGCTTCGTCTCGAGTGGAGACGGGTATGTCGGGGAACTTCTTGATTTGCAGCAAGGGTGTGAAGGACCCGTTGGAAGTTCCAGAGGTTAGGTGTGATTAGCCTCGAGACGCCTCTGCGGAAATGGGCCTCATCTCACCTGGAGGGAGAACCTCTTGGATTTTCTCGAGTTGCGGGCAGGTGCTCTCGACTTACGACGGGGACCTCAGGGACCCGCTTTGGTGGCCTCAGGAAAGGCCATTCCCCATGCGAGTTGCTCGGGGGCCTCTCGGGATTCCTCTCCCGTCGATGCCGGGGCCTAAGACCTTGTGTGGAGTCAGTGCCGAACCTTAGGATTCCTCTCCAGTGCTGACATGGATCTTGGGTGTACTTCTGGAGTCTCCCCAGGGGAGTCAGTCCTCGTCTCGAGTGGGGGCATGCACGTGCACGTGCCTCTCCGAGCTGTAGCATTAGTGTCGCGCTTCCATTCGCGTGGATCAAGGGATCTGTGGCTTTCCCTCGAGGCTTTCCCACGAGGCTTTCCCACGACGCTTTCCCACAGGGCTGTCCCACGTGCCACGGTGGTGTGAGTCGATCCTCGGCTTGAAAGTCGAGGCAGTACAGGGAAAACAGGTTTCCCTGGAATGGACTGAGGCATCTGGGGGACTCTGGGAATGGTGGCACGAACCCTGGAGTTCCTCTCGCCTTTCCTGTGGAGCGCGCCTCCTCTTGAGATGTGACGGGAACACCGGGAATTCTATCCCGACCACGCAGGGAAAGGATCCCTCCTCTCGAGCTAGGAGGCGGAAACGGGGCTCCTCTGGATGTGGGCGGGACTCTCCGTGCTTCCTCTCGAGTGGAGACGGTATGTCGGGGAACTTCTTGAGTTGCAGCAAGGGTGTGAAGGACCCTTTGGAAGTTCCAGAGGTTAGGTGTATTAGCCTCGAGACGCCTCAGCGGAAATGGGCCTCATCTCGCCTGGAGGGGAGAACCTCCTGGATTTTCTCGAGTTGCGGCAGGTGCTCTCGACTTACGACTGGGGACCTCAGGGACCCGCTCTGGTGGCCTCAGGAAAGGCCAGTCCCCATGCGAGTTGCTCGGGGCCTCTCGGGATTCCTCTCCCGTCGATGCGGGGCCTAAGACCTTGTGTGGAGTCGGTGCCGGAACCTGAGGATTCCTCTCCAGTGCTGACATGGATCTTGGGGTACTTCTGGAGTCTCCCCAGGGGAGTCAGTCCTCGTCTCGAGTGGGGGCATGCACGTGCGCTTTCCTCCCGAGCTGTAGCAGCAGTGTCACGCTTCCCTTCGCGTGGATCAAGGGATCTGTGGCTTTCCCTCGAGGCTTTCCCACGAGGCTTTCCCACGACGCTTTCCCACAGGGCTGTCCCACGTGCCACCGTGGTGTGAGTCGATCCTCGGCTTGAAAGTCGAGGCAGTGCATGGGAAAACAGGTTTCCCTGGAATGGACTGAGACATCTGGGGGACTCTGGGAATGGTGGCACGAACCCTGGAGTTCCTCTCGCCTTTCCTGTGGAGAGCGCCTCCTCTTGAGATGCGACGGAAACGCCGGGAATTCTTTCCCGACCACGCAGGGAAAGGATCCCTCCTCTCGAGCTAGGAGGCGGAAACGGGCTTGCCTCTGGATGTGGGCGGGACTCCTCGTGCTTCCTCTCGAGTGGAGACCGGTATGTCGGGGAACTTCTGAGTTGCAGCAAGGGTGTGAAGGACCCTTTTAAGTTCTAAAGGTTAGGTGTGATTAGCCTTGAGACGCCTCAGCGAAAATGGGCCTCATCTCGCCTCGGATGGGAGAACCTCCTGGATTTTCTCGAGTTGCGGCAGGTGCTCTCAACTTACGACGGGGACCGCAAGGACCCCCTCCGGTAGCCTCAGGAAAGGCCAGTCCCCATGCGAGTTGCTCGGTGTCCTCTCGGGATTCCTCTCCCTTCGATGCCGGGGCCTAAGATCTTGTGTGGAGTGGGTGCCGGAACCTGAGGATTCCTCTCCAGTGCTGACATGGATCTTGGGGTACTTCTGGAGTCTCCCCTGGGGAGTCAGTCCTCGTCTCGAGTGGGGGCATGCACGTGCGCTTTCCTCCCGTGCTGTAGCAGCAGTGTCACTCTTCCCTTCGCGTGGATCAAGGGATCTGTGCCTTTCCCTCGAGGCTTTCCCACGAGGCTTTCCCACGAGGCTTTCCCACAGGGCTGTCCCACGTGTCACCGTGGTGCGAGACGATCCTCGGCTTGAAAGTCGAGGCAGTGCAGGGAAAACAGGTTTCCCTGGAATGGACTGAGACATCCAGGGGACTCTGGGAATGGTGGCACGACCCTGGAGTTCCTCTCGCCATTCCTGTGGAGCGCGCCTCCTCTTGAGATGTGACGGGAACACCGGGAATTCTATTCCCGACCACGCAGGGAAAGGATCCCTCCTCTCGAGCTAGGAGGCGGAAACGGGGCCCTCTGGATGTGGGCGGGACTCTCGTGCTTCCTCTCGAGTGGAGACAGTATGTCGGGGAACTTCTTGAGTTGCAGGAAGGGTGTGAAGAACCCTTTGGAAGTTCCAGAGGTTAGGTGAATATCCTGGAGACGCCTCAGCGGAAATGGGCCTCATCTCGCCTGGAGGGGAGAACCTCCTGGATTTTCTCGATTTGCGGCAGGTGCTCTCGACTTACGACGGGGACCTCAGGGACCCGCTCTGGTGGCCTCAGGAAAACCCAGTGCACATGCGAGTGGCTCGGGGGCCTCTCGGGATTCCTCTCACTTCGGATGCTGGGGCCTAAGCCCTTGTGTGGAGTCGGTGCCGGAACCTGAGTGTTCCTCTCCCTGCTGACATGGATCTTGGGGTACTTCTGCAGTCTCCCCAGGGGAGTCAGTCCCCGTCTCGAGTGGGGGCATGCACGTGCGCTTTCCTCCCGAGCCGTAGCAGCAGTGTCATGCTTCCCTACGCGTGGATCAAGGGATCTGTGGCTTTCCCTCGAGGCTTTCGCACGAGGCTTTCCCACAGGGCTGTCCCACGTGCCACCGTGGTGTGAGTCGATCCTCGGCTTGAAAGTCGAGGCAGTGCACGGAAAACAGTTTTCCCTGGAATGGACTGAGACATCCAGGGTACTCTGGGAATGGTGGCACGACCCTGGAGTCCTCTCGCCTATCCTGTGGAGAGCGCCTCCTGTTGAGATGCAACGGAAACGCCGGTAATTCTTTCCCGACCACGCTGGGAAAGGATCCCTCCTCTCGAGCTAGGAGGTGGAAACGGGGCTCCTTTGGATGTGGGCGGAACTCTCGTGCTTCCTCTCTAGTGGAGACGGGTATGTCTGGGAACTTCTTGAGTTGCAGCAAGGGTGTGAAGGACCCTTTGGAAGTTCCAGATGTTAGATGTGATTAGCCTCGAGACGCCTCAGCGGAAATGGGCCTCATCTCGCCTGGAGGGGAGAACCTCCTGGATTTTCTCGAGTTGCGGCAGGTGCTCTCGACTTACGACGGGGACCTCAGGGACCCGCTCTGGTGGCCTCAGGAAAGGCCAGTCCCCATGCGAGTTGCTCGGGGGCCTCTCGGGATTCCTCTCCCGTCGATGCCGGGGCCTAAGACCTTGTGTGGAGTCAGGTGCCGGAACCTGAGGATTCCTCTCCAGTGCTGACATGGATCTTGGGGTACTTCTGGAGTCTCCCCAGGGGAGTCAGTCCTCGTCTCGAGTGGGGGCATGCACGTGCGCATTTCCTCCCGGAGCTGTAGCAGCAGTGTCTCGCTTCCCTTCGCGTGGATCAATGGGATCTGTGGCTTTCCGCTCGAGGCTTTCCCACGAGGCTTTCCCACGAGGCTTTCCCACAGGGCTGTCCCACGTGCCACCGTGGTGTGAGTTGATCCTCGGCTTGAAAGTCGACGGCAGTGCAGGGAAAACAGGTTTCCCGTGAAATGGACTGAGACATCTGGGGGACTCTGGGAATGGTGGCACGACCCTGGAGTTCCTCTCGCCTTTCCTGTAGGAGAGCGCCTCCTCTTGAGATGTGACGGGAACACCGGGTATTCTATCCCGACCACGCAGTGAAAGGATCCCTCCTCTCGAGCTAGGAGGCGGAAACGGGGCTCCTCTGGATGTGGGCGGGACTCTCGTGCTTCCTCTCGAGTGGAGACGGGTATGTCGGGGAACTTCTTGAGTTGCAGCAAGGTGTGTGAAGGACCCTTTGGAAGTTCCAGAGGTTAAGGTGTGATTAGCCTCGAGATGCCTCAGCGGAAATGGGCCTCATCTCGCCTGGAGGGGAGAACCTCCTGGATTTTCTCGAGTTGCGGCAGGTGCTCTCGACTTACGATGGGGACCTCAGGGACCCGCTCTGGTGGCCATCAGGAAATGCCATTCCCCATGCGAGTTGCTCGGGGGCATCTCGGGATTCCTCTCCCGTCGATTGCCGGGGCCTGAGACCTTGTGTGGAGTCAGTGCCGGAACCTGAGGATTTCCTCTCCAGTGCTGACATGGATCTTGGGGTACTTCTGGAGTCTCCCCAGGGGAGTCAGTCCTCTTCTCGAGTGGGGGCATGCACGTGCGCTTGCCTCTCGAGCTGTAGCATTAGTGTCGCGCTTCCCATTCGCGTGGATCAAGGGATCTGTGGCTTTCCCTCGAGGCTTTCCCACGAGGCTTTCCCACGACGGCTTTCCCACAGGGCTGTCCCACGTGCCACCGTGGTGTGAGTCGATCCTCAGCTTGAATGTCGACGCAGTGCTGGGAAAACAGGTTTCCCTGGAATGGACGGAGACATCTGGGGGACTCTGGGAATGGTGGCACGACACCTGGAGTTCCTCTCGCCTTTCCTGTTGAGAGAGCCTCCTCTTGAGATGCGACGGAAATGCCGGGAATTCTTTCCCGACCACGCAGGGAAAGGATCCCTCCTCTCGAGCTAGGAGGCGGAAACGGTGTTGCTCTGGATGTGGGCGGGACTCCCGTGCTTCCTCTCGAGTGGAGACCGGTATGTCGGGGAACTTCTGAGTTGCAGCAAGGGTGTGAAGGACCCTTTTAAGTTCTAAAGGTTAGGTGTGATTAGCCTTGAGACGCCTCAGCGAAAATGGGCCTCATCTCGCCTGGATGGGAGAACCTCCTGGATTTTCTCGAGTTGCGGCAGGTGCTCTCAACTTACGACGGGGACCTGCAAGGACCCCCTCCGGTAGCCTCAGGAAAGGCCAGTCCCCATGCGAGTTGCTCGATGGCCTCTCGGGTTTCCTCTCCCTTACGATGCTGGGGCCTAAGAGCTTCGTGTGGAGTCAGTGCCCGGAACCTGAGGATTCCTCTCCAGTGCTGACACTGGATCTTGGGGTACTTCTGGAGTCTCCCCAGGCAAGTCAGTCCTTCGTCTCGAGTGGGGGCAATGCACGTGCGCTTTCCTCTCCGAGCTGTAGCAGCAGTGTCGCGCTTCCCTTCGCGTGGATCTAAGGGATCTGTGGCTTTCCCTCGAGGCTTTCCCATGAGGCTTTCCCACGAGGCTTTCCCACAGGGCTGTCCCACGTGCCACCGTGGTGTGAGTCGATCCTCGCTTGAAAGTGGAGGCAGTGCAGGGAAAACAGTTTTCCCTGGAATGGACGGAGACATCAGGGGGACTCTGGGAATGGTGGCACGACCCTGGAGTTCCTCTCGCCTTTCCTGTGGAGAGCGCCTCCTCTTGAGATGCGACGGAAACGCCGGGAATTCTTTCCCGAACCACGCAGGGAAAGGATCCCTCCTCTCGAGCTAGGAGGCGGAAAACGGGGCTCCTCTGGATGTGGGCGGGACTCTCGTGCTTCCTCTCGAGTGGAGACGGGTATGTCGGGAACTTCTTGAGTTGCAGCAAGGGTGTGAAGGACCCTTTGGAAGTTCCAAATGTTAGGATGTGATTAGCCTCGAGACGCCTCAGCGGAAATGGGCCTCATCTCGCCTGGAGGGGAGAACCTCCTGGATTTTCTCGAGTTGCGGCAGGTGCTCTCGACTTACGACGGGGACCTCAGGGACCCGCTCTGGTGGCCTCAGGAAAGGCCAGTCCCCATGCGAGTTGCTCGGGGCCTCTCGGGATTCCTCTCCCGTTCGATGCCGGGGCCTAAGACCTTTGTGTGGAGTCGGTGCCGGAACACTGAGCATTCCTCTCCAGTGCTGACATGGATCTTGGGGTACTTCTGGAGTCTCCCCAGGGGAGTCAGTCCTCGTCTCGAGTGGGGGCATGCACGTGCGCTTTCCTCCCGAGCTGTAGCAGCAGATGTCACGCTTCCCTTCGCGTGGATCAAGGGATCTGTGGCTTTCCTTCGAGGCTTTCCCACGAGGCTTTCCCACGAGGCTTTCCCACAGGGCTGTCCCACGTGCCACCGTGGTGTGAGTCGATCCTCGGCTTGAAAGTCGAGGCAGTGCAGGGAAAACAGGTTTCCCTGGAATGGACTGAGACATCTGGGGGACTCTGGGAATGGTGGCACGACCCTGGAGTTCCTCTCGCCTTTCCTGTGGAGAGCGCCTCCTCTTGAGATGCGACGGGAACGCCGGGAATTCTTTCCCGAACCACGCAGGGAAAGGATCCCTCCTCTCGAGCTAGGAGGCGGAAACGGGCTCCTCTGGATGTGGGCGGGACTCTCGTGCTTCCTCTCGAGTGGAGACGGGTATGTCGGGGAACTTCTTGAGTTGCAGCAAGGGTGTGAAGGACCCTTTGGAAGTTCCAGATGTTAGATGTGATTAGCCTCAAGACGCCTCAGCGGAAATGGGCCTCATCTCGCCTGGAGGGGAGAACCTCCTGGATTTTCTCGAGTTGCGGCAGGTGCTCTCGACTTACGACTGGGGACCTCAGGGACCCGCTCTGGTGGCCATCAGGAAAGGCCAGTCCCCATGCGAGTTGCTCGGGGCCTCTCGGGGATTCCTCTCCCGTCGATGCTGGGGCCTAAGATCCTTGTGTGGAGTCGGTGCCGGAACCTGAGGATTCCTGCTCCAGTGCTGACATGGATCTTGGGGTACTTCTGGAGTCTCCCCAGGGGAGTCAGTCCTCGTCTCGAGTGGGGGCATGCACGTGTGCTATCCTCCCCAGCTGTAGCAGCAGATGTCGCGCTTCCCTTCGCGTGGATCAAGGGTATCTGTGGCTTTCCTCATGGCTTTCCCTCGAGGCTTTCCCACGAGGCTTTCCCACAGGGCTGTCCCACGTGCCAACCGTGGTGTGAGTCGATCCTCGGCTTGAAAGTCGAGGCAGTGCAGGGAAAACAGGTTTCCCTGGAATGGACTGAGACATCTGGGGGACTCTGGGAATGGTGGCACGACCCTGGAGTTCCTCTCGCCTTTCCTGTGGAGAGCGCCTCCTCTTGAGAATGCGACGGGAACGCAGCGGAATTCTTTCCCCGAACACGCATGGAAAGGATCCCTCCTCTCGAGCTAGGAGGCGGAAACATGGGGCTCCTCTGGATGTGGGCGGGACTCTCGTGCTTCCTCTCCGAGTGATAGACGGGTATGTCGGGAACTTCTTGAGTTGCAGCAAGGGTGTGAAGGACCCTTTGGAAGTTCCAGAAGTTAGGTGTGCATTAGCCTCGAGAGGCCTCAGCGGCAAATGGGCCTCATCTCGCCTGGAGGGGAGAACCTCCTGGATTTTCTCGAGATTGCGGCAGGTGCTCTCGACTTACGACGGGGACCTCAGGGACCCGCTCTGGTGGCCTCAGGAAAGGCCAGTCCCCATGCGAGTTGCTCGGGGGCCTCTCGGGATTCCTCTCCCGTCGATGCCGGGGCCTAAGACCTTGTGTGGAGTCGGTGCCCGGAACCTGAGGATTCCTCTCCAGTGCTGACATGGATCTTGGGGTACTTCTGGAGTCTCCCCAGGGGAGTCAGTCCTCCGTCTCGAGTGGGGGCATGCACGTGTCGCTTTCCTCCCGAGCTGTAGCAGCAGTGTCACGCTTCCCTTCGCAGTGGATCAAGGGATCTGTGGCTTTCCCTCGAGGCTTTCCCACGAGGCTTTCCACGAGGCTTTCCCACGAGGCTTTCCCACAGGGCTGTCCCACGTGCCACCGTGGTGTGAGTCGATCCTCGGCTTGAAAGTCGAGGCAGTGCAGGGAAAACAGGTTTCCCTGGGAATGGACTGAGACATCTGGGGGACTCTGGGAATGGTGGCACGACCCTGGAGTTCCTCTCGCCTTTCCTGTGGAGAGCGCCTCCTCTTGAGATGCGACGGAAACGCCGGGAATTCTTTCCCCGACCACGCAGGGAAAGGATCCCTCCTCTCGAGCTAGGAGGCGGAAACGGTGGCTCCTCTGGATGTGGGCGGGACTCTCGTGCTTCCTCTCGAGTGGAGACGGGTATGTCGGGGAACTTCTTGAGTTGCAGCAAGGGTGTGAAGGACCCTTTTGGAAGTTCCAGAGGTTAGGTGTGATTAGCCTCGAGACGCCTCAGCGGAAATGGGCCTCATCTCGCCTGGAGGGAGAACCTCCTGGATTTTCTCGAGTTGCGGCAGGTGCTCTCGACTTACGATCGGGGACCTCAGGGACCCGCTCTGGTGGCCTCAGGAAAGGCCAGTCCCCATGCGAGTTGCTCGGGGGCCTCTCGGATTCCTCTCCCGTCGATGCCGGGGCCTAAGATCCTTGTGTGGAGTCGGTGCCGGAACCTGAGGATTCCTCTCCAGTGCTGACATGGATCTTGGGGTACTTCTGGAGTCTCCCCAGGGAGAGTCAGTCCTCGTCTCGAGTGGGGGCATGCACGTGCGCTTTCCTCCCGAGCTGTAGCAGCAGTGTCAGCGCTTCCCTTCGCGTGGATCAAGGGATCTGTGGCTTTCCCTCGAGGCTTTCCCAGGAGGCTTTCCCACGAGGCTTTCCCACAGGGCTGTCCCACGTGCCACCGTGGTGTGAGTCTGATCCTCGGCTTGAAAGTCGAGGCAGTGCAGGGAAAACAGGTTTCCCTGGAATGGACTGAGACATCTGGGGGACTCTGGGAATGGTGGCACGACCCTGGAGTTCCTCTCGCCTTTCCTGTGGAGAGCGCCTCCTCTTGAGATGCGACGGGAAACGCCGGGAATTCTTTCCCGACCACGCAGGGAAAGGATTCCTCCTCTCGAGCTAGGAGCGGAAACTGGGGCTCCTCTGGATGTGGGCGGGACTCTCGTGCTTCCTCTCGAGTGGAGACGGGTATGTCGGGGAACTTCTTGAGTTGCAGCAAGGGCTGTGAAGGACCCTTTGGAAGTTCCAGATGTTAGATGTGATTAGCCTCAAGACGCCTCAGCGGAAATGGGCCTCATCTCGCCTGGAGGGGAGAACCTCCTGGATTTTCTCGAGTTGCGGCAGGTGCTCTCGACTTACGATCGGGGACCTCAGGGACCCGCTCTGGTGGCCTCAGGAAAGGCCAGTCCCCATGCGAGTTGCTCGGGGGCCTCTCGGGATTCCTCTCCCGTCGATGCCGGGGCCTAAGATCCTTGTGTGGAGTCGGTGCCGGAACCTGAGGATTCCTCTCCAGTGCTGACATGGATCTTGGGGTACTTCTGGAGTCTCCCCAGGGGAGTCAGTCCTCGTCTCGAGTGGGGGCATGCACGTGCGCTTTCCTCCCGAGCTGTAGCAGCAGTGTCAGCGCTTCCCTTCGCGTGGATCAAGGGATCTGTGGCTTTCCCTCGAGGCTTTCCCAGCGAGGCTTTCCCACGAGGCTTTCCCACAGGGCTGTCCCACGTGCCACCGTGGTGTGAGTCGATCCTCGGCTTGAAAGTCGAGGCAGTGCAGGGAAAACAGGTTTCCCTGGAATGGACTGAGACATCTGGGGGACTCTGGGAATGGTGGCACGACCCTGGAGTTCCTCTCGCCTTTCCTGTGGAGAGCGCCTCCTCCTGAGATGCGACGGGAACACCGGGAATTCTTTCCCGACCACGCAGGGAAAGGATCCCTCCTCTCGAGCTAGGAGGCGGAATGGGGCTCCTCTGGATGTGGGCGGGACTTCTCGTGCTTCCTCTCGAGTGGAGACGGGTATGTCGGGGAACTTCTTGAGTTGCAGCAAGGGTGTGAAGGACCCTTTGGAAGTTCCAGATGTTAGATGTGATTAGCCTCAAGACGCCTCAGCGGAAATGGGCCTCATCTCGCCTGGAGGGGAGAACCTCCTGGATTTTCTCGAGTTGCGGCAGGTGCTCTCGACTTACGATCGGGGACTCAGGGACCTCGCTCTGGTGGCCTCAGGAAAGGCCCAGTCCCCATGCGAGTTGCTCGGGGCCTCTCGGGATTCCTCTCCCGTCGATGCCGGGGCCTAAGACCTTGTGTGGAGTCGGTGCCGGAACCTGAGGATTCCTGTCCAGTGCTGACATGGATCTTGGGGTACTTCTGGAGTCTCCCCAGGGGAGTCAGTCCTCGTCTCGAGTGGGGGCATGCACGTGTGCTTTCCTCCCAGCTGTAGCAGCAGTGTCACGCTTCCCTTCGCGTGGATCAAGGGATCTGTGGCTTTCCCTCGAGGCTTTCCCAGGAGGCTTTCCCACGAGGCTTTCCCACAGGGCTGTCCACGTGCCACCGTGGTGTGAGTCGATCCTCGGCTTGAAAGTCGAGGCAGTGCAGGGAAAACAGGTTTCCCTGGAATGGACTGAGACATCTGGGGGACTCTGGGAATGGTGGCACGACCCTGGAGTTCCTCTCGCCTTTCCTGTGGAGAGCGCCTCCTCTTGAGATGCGACGGAACGCCGGGAATTCTTTCCCGACCACGCAGGGAAAGGATCCCTCCTCTCGAGCTAGGAGGCGGAAACGGGGCTCCTCTGGATGTGGGCGGGAATCTCGTGCTTCCTCTCCGAGTGGAGACGGGTATGTCGGGGAACTTTCTTGAGTTGCAGCAAGGGTGTGAAGGACCCTTTGGAAGTTCCAGATGTCAGATGTGATTAGCCTCGAGACAGCCTCAGCGGAAATGGGTCCTCATCTCGCCTGGAGGGGAAGAACCTCCTGGATTTTCCCGAGTTGCGGCAGGTGCTCTCGACTTACGACGGGGACCATCAGGGACCCGCTCTGGTGGCCTCAGAAAGGCCAGTCCCACATGCGAGTTGCTCGGGGGCCTCTCGGGATTCCTCTCCCGTCGATGCCGGTGCCTAAGACCTTGTTTGGAGTCGGTGCCGGAACCTGAGGATTCCTCTCCAGTGCTGACATGGATCTTGGGGTACTTCTGGAGTCTCCCCAGGGGAGTCAGTCCTCTTCTCGAGTGGGGGCATGCACGTGCGCTTTCCTCCCAAGCTGTAGGCAGCTGTATGCGCTTCCCTTCGCGTGGATCAAGGGATCTGTGGCTTTCCATCGAGCTTTCCCAGGAAGCTTTCCCAGGAGGCTTTCCCACGAGGCTATCCCTCGAGCTTTCCCACAGGGCTGTCCCACGTGCCAGCCGTGGTGTGAGTCGATCCTCGGCTTGAAAGTCGAGGCAGTGCAGGGAAAACAGGTTTCCCTGGAATGGACTGAGAATCTGGCGGACTCTGGCGAATGGTGGCAGCGATCCCTGGAGTTCCTCTCGCCTTTCCTTGTGGAGAGCGCCTCCTCTTGAGAAGCGACGGGAACGCCGGGAATTCTTTCCCCACCACGCAGGGAAAGGATCCCTCCTCTCGAGCTAGGAGGCGGACAACGGGGCTCCTCTGGATGTGGGGCGGAACTCTCGTGCTTCCTCTCGAGTGGAGACGGTTATGTCAGGGGAACTTCTTGAGTTGCAGCAAGGGTGTGAAGGACCCTTTGGAAGTTCCAGAGGTATAGGATGTGATTAGCCTCAGAGAGCCTCAGCGGCAAATGGGCCTCATCTCGCCTGGAGGGGAGAACCTCCTGGATTTTCCTCGAGTTGCGGCAGGTGCTCTCGACTTACGATCGGGGACCTCAGGGACCCGCTCTGGTGGCCTCAGGAAAGGCCTAGTCCCCATGCGAGTTGCTCGGGGGCCTCTCGGGATTTCCTCTCCCGTCGATGCCGGGGCCTAAGATCCTTGTGTGGAGTCGGTGCCGGAACCTGAGGATTCCTCTCCAGTGCTGACATGGATCTTGGGGTACTTCTGGAGTCTCCCCAGGGAGTCAGTCCTGTCTCGAGTGGGGCATGCACGTGCGCTTTCCTCCCGAGCTGTAGCAGCAGTGTCACGCTTCCCTTCCCGTGGATCAAGGGATCTGTGGCTTTCCCTTGAGGCTTTCCAGGAGGCTTTCCCACGAAGCTTTCCCACACGGGCTGTCCCACGTGCCACCGTGGTGTGAGTCGATCCTCGGCTTGAAAGTCGAGGCAGTGCAGGGAAAACAGGTTTCCCTGGAATGGACTGAGACATCTGGGGGACTCTGGGAATGGTGGCACGACCCTGGAGTTCCTCTCGCCTTTCCTGTGGAGAGCGCCTCCTCTTGAGATGCGACGGGAAAGCCGGGAATTCTTTCCCGACCACGCAGGGAAAGGATCCCTCCTCTCGAGCTAGGAGGCGGAAACTGGGCTCCTCTGGATGTGGGCGGGACTCTCGTGCTTCCTCTCGAGTGGAGACGGGCTATGTCGGGGAACTTCTTGAGTTGCAGCAAGGGTGTGAAGGACCCTTTGGAAGTTCCAGATGTTAGATGTGATTAGCCTCGAGACGCCTCAGCGGAAATGGGCCTCATCTCGCCTGGAGGGGAGAACCTCCTGGATTTTCTCGAGTTGCGGCAGGTGCTCTCGACTTACGATCGGGACCTCAGGGACCGCTCTGGTGGCATCAGGAAAGGCCAGTCCCCAATGCGAGTTGCTCGGGGCCTCTCGGGATTCCTCTCCCGTCGATGCCGGGCCTAAGATCCTTGTGTGGAGTCGGTGCCGGAACCTGAGGATTCCTCTCCAGTGCTGACATGGATCTTGGGGTACTTCTGGAGTCTCCCCAGGGGAGTCAGTCCTCGTCTCGAGTGGGGGCATGCACGTGCGCTTTCCTCCCGCAGCATGTAGCAGCAGTGTCAGCGCTTCCCTTCCGTGGATCAAGGGATCTGTGGCTTTCCCTCGAGGCTTTCCTCAGAGGCTTTCCCACGAGGCTTTCCCACAGGGCTGTCCCACGTGCCACCGTGGTGTGAGTCGATCCTCGGCTTGAAAGTCGAGGCAGTGCAGGGAAAACAGGTTTCCCTGGAATGGGACTGAGACATCTGGGGGACTCTGGGAATGGTGGCACGACCCTGGAGTTCCTCTCGCCTTTCCTGTGGAGAGCGCCTCCTCTTGAGATGCGACGGGAACACCGGGGAATTCTTTCCCGACCCACGCAGGGAAAGGATCCCTCCTCTCGAGCTAGGAGCGGAAACTGGGGCTCCTCTGGGATGTGGGCGGGACTCTCGTGCTTCCTCTCGAGTGGAGACGGGTATGTCGGTGGAACTTCTGAGTTGCAGCAAGGCGTTGTGAAGGACCTTTGGAAGTTCCAGATGTTAGATGTTGATTAGCCTCAAGACGCCTCAGCGGATAATGGGCCTCATCTCGCCTGGAGGGGAGAACCTCCTGGATTTTCTCGAGTTGCGGCAGGTGCTCTCGACTTACGACGGGGACCTCAGGGACCCGCTCTGGTGCCTCAGGAAAGGCCAGTCCCCATGCGAGTTGCTCGGGGGGCCTCTGCGGATTCCTCTCCCGTCCGATGCCGGGGCCTAAGACCTTGTGTGGAGTCAGGTGCCGGAACCTGAGGATTCCTCTCCAGTGCTGACATGGATCTTGGGGTACTTCTGGAGTCTCCCCAGGAGAGTCAGTCCTCGTCTCGAGTGGGGGCATGCACGTGCGCTTTCCTCCCGAGCTGTAGCAGCAGTGTCATGCTTCCCTTCGCGTGGATCAAGGGATCTGTGGCTTTTCCCTCGAGGCTTTCCCAGGAGGTTTTCCCACGAGGCTTTCCCACAGGGCTGTCCTACGTGCCACCGTGGTGTGAGTCGATCCTCGGCTTGAAAGTCAGAAGCAGTGCAGGGAAAACAGGTTTCCCTGGAATGGACTGAGACATCTGGGGGACTCTGGAATGGTGGCACGACCCTGGAGTTCCTCTCGCCTTTCCTGTGAGGAGAGCGCCTCCTCTTGAGATGCGACCGGGACACGCCTGGGAATTCTTTCCCGACCACGCAGGGAAAGGATCCCTCCTCTCGAGCTAGGAGGCGGAAATGGGGCTCCTCTGGATGTGGGCGGGAACTCTCGTGCTTCCTCTCGAGTGGAGACGGGTATGTCGGGGAACTTCTTGAGTTGCAGCAAGGGTGTGAAGGACCCTTTGGAAGTTCCAGATGTTAGATGTGATTAGCCTCGAGACGCCTCAGCGGAAATGGTGCCTCATCTCGCCTGGAGGGGAAAACCTCCTGGATTTTCTCGAGTTGCGGCAGGTGCTCTCGACTTACGACGGGGACCTCAGGGACCCGCTCTGGTGGCTCAGGAAAGGCCAGTCCCCATGCGAGTTGCTCGGGGCCTCTCGGGATTCCTCTCCCGTCGATGCCGGTGCCTAAGACCTTATGTGGAGTCTGGTGCCGGAACCTGAGGATTCCTCTCGCAGTGCTGACATGGATCTTGGGGTACTTCTGGAGTCTCCCCAGGGAGTCAGTCCTCGTCTCGAGTGGGGGCATGCACGTGCGCTTTCCTCCCGAGCTGTGAGCAGCAGTGTCAGCGCTCCTTCGCGTGGATCAAGGGATCTGTGGCTTTCCCTCGAGGCTTTCCCCAGGAGGCTTTCCCACGAGGCTTTCACTTCCCACAGGGCTGTCCACGTGCCACCGTGGTGTGAGTCGATCCTCGGCTTGAAAGTCGAGGCAAGTGCAGGGAAAACAGGTTTCCCTGGAATGGACTGAGACATCTGGCGGGACTCTGGGAATGGTGGCACGACCCTGGAGTTCCTCTCGCCTTTCTTGTGGAGAGCGCCTCCTCTTGAGAAGCGACCGGCAACGCCGGAATTCTTTCCCCACCACGCAGGAAAGGATCCCTCCTCTCGAGCTAGGAGGCGGAAACGGGCTCCTCTGGATGTGGGCGGGACTCTCGTGCTTTCTCGAGTGGAGACGGGTATGTCGGGGAACTTCTTGAGTTGCAGCAAGGTGTGAAGGACCCTTTGGAAGTTCCAGAGTAGTGTGATTAGCCTCAGACCCTCAGCGGAAATGGGCCTCATCTCGCCTGGAGGGGAGAACCTCCTGGATTTTCTCGAGTTGCGGCAGGTGCTCTCGACTTACGACGGGGACCTCAGGGACCCGCGCTCTGGTGGCCTCAGGAAAGGCCAGTCCCCATGCGAGTTGCTCGGGGCCTCTCGGATCCTCTCCCGTCGATGCCGGGCCTAAGATCTTGTGTGGAGTACTTGGTGTCGGAAACCTGAGGATTCCTCTCGGCAGTGCTGAAAAATGGATCTTAGGGGTAGCTTCTGGTAGATCTCCCCAGGGAAGTCAAGTCGCTCGTCTAGAGAGGGGTATGCACGTGCCCTTTCCCCCAAGCTGTGGCAGGCTGTAGGCGCTCCTTTCGGCAGTGGATCAAAGGGATCTGTGGCTTTCATCGAGGCTTTCAGGAGCTTTCCCAGGAGGGCTTTCCCACGAGGCTATCCCTCGAAGCTTTCGCCCACAGGGCTGTCCACGTGCCAGCGTGGTGTGAGTCGATATGGGCTTGAAAAGTCGAGGTCAGTGCAGGAAAACAGGTTTCCCTGGAATGGACTGAGAATCTGGCGGCTCGTGCGAATGGTGGCAACCGTCGCCTGGAGTTCCTCTCGCCTTTCTGTGGAGAGCCCTCCTCTTGAAGAAGGCGACGGGAACGCGCGGGAATTCTTTCCCGACCAACGCAGGAAGAGATCCCTCCTCTCGAGTAGGAGGCGGAACACGGGGCTCCTCTGGATGTGGGCGGGGACTCTCGTGCTTCCTCTCGAGTGGAGACGGGTTATGTCAGGGAACTTCTTGAGTTTGCAGCAAGGGTGTGAAAGGACCTTTGGAAGTTCACAGAGATGGAGTGATTAGCCTCAGAGAGCCTCAGCCAAATGGGCCTCATCTCGCGCTGGAGGGAGAACCTCCTGGATTTTTCTCGAGTTGCGGCAGGTGCTCTCGACTTACGACGGGGACCTCAGGGACCCGCTCTGGTGGCCTCAGGAAAGGCAGTCCCCATGCGAATTGCTCGGGCCTCTCGGGATTTTTCTCTCCCGTCGATACGCGGGGCCTAAGATCTTGTGTGGAGTGGTGCCGGAACCTGAGGATATCCGCTCGCAGTGGCGAACGATGGATCTTGGGTACGTCTGGAGTCTCCCAGGGAGTCAGCTCCTCGTCTCGAGTGGGGGCATGCACGTGCGCTTTCCTCGCCGAGCTGAAGCAGCAGTGTCACGCTTGCGCTTCGTGGAATCAAGGATCTGTGGCTTTCGCCTGAGGCTTTCCCACGGAGGCTTTCCGACGAAAGTTTTTCCACACGGCTGTCCCCACGTGCCACCGTGGTGTGAGTCGATCCTCGGCTTGAAAGTCGAGGCCAGTGCAGGAAAACAGGTTTCCCTGGAGGACTGTGAGCATCTGGGGGATTCTGGATGGTGGACGACCCTGGAGTTCCTCTGCTCGCCTTTCCTGTGGAGAGCGCCTCCTCTTGAAGATGGGAACGGGAAAGCCGGGGAATTCATTTCCGCGAC
>NW_017211821.1:0-17287 GCF_001704415.2 Capra hircus
TGGAGTTCCTCTCGCCTTTCCTGTGGAGAGAGCCTCCTCTTGAGATGCGACGGATGAATTCTTTCGTATTCTTTCCGGCAGGGAAAGGATCCCTCCTCTCGAGCTAGGAGGCGGAAACGGGGGCTCCTCTGGATGTGGGCGGGACTCTCGTGCTTCCTCTCGAGAGTGGAGACGGTATGTCGGGGAATTTCTTGAGTTGCAGCAAGGGTGTGAAGGACCCTTTTGGAAGTTCAGGTTAGGTGTGATTAGCCTCGAGACGCCTCAGGAAATGGGGCCTCATCTCGCCTGGAGGGAGAACCTCCTGGATTTTCTCGAGTTGCGGCAGGTGCTCTCGACTTACAGGGGACCTCAGGGACCCGCTCTGGTGGCCTCAGGAAGGCCAGTCCCCATGCGAGTTGCTCGGGCCTCTCGGGATTCCTCTCCGTCGATGCGGGGCCTAAGACCTTGTGTGGAGTCGGTGCCGGAACCTGAGGATTCCTCTCCAGTGCTGACATGGATCTTGGGGTACTTCTGGAGTCTCCCCAGGGAGTCAGTCCTCGTCTCGAGTGGGGGCATGCACGTGCGCTTTCCTCCCGAGCTGCAGCAGTGTCACGCTTCCCTTCGCGTGGATCAAGGGATCTGTGGCTTTCCTCGAGGCTTTCCCACGAGGCCTTTCACGAGGCTTTTCACTTTCCCACAGGGCTGTCCACGTGCCACCGTGGTGTGAGTCGATCCTCGGCTTGAAAGTCGAGGCAGTGCAGGGAAACAGGTTTCCCTGGAATGGACTGAGACATCTGGGGGACTCTGGGAATGGTGGCACGACCCTCGGAGTTCCTCTCGTCTTTCCTGTGGAGAGCGCCTCCTCTTGAGATGCGACGGGAACGCCGGGAATTCTTTCCCGACCACGCAGGGAAAGGATCCCTCCTCTCGAACTAGGAGGCGGAAACGGGGCTCCTCTGTATGTGGGCGGGACTCTCGTGCTTCCTCTCCACTGGAGACGGGTATGTCGGGGAGATCTTCTTGAGTTGCAGCAAGGGTGTGAAGGACCCTTTGGAAGTTCCAGCAGGTTAGGTGTGATTAGCCTCGGAGTACGGCCTCAGCGGAAATGGGCCTCATCTCGCCTGGAGGGGAAGAACCTCCTGGATTTTCCTCGCAGTTGAGGCAGGTGCTCACAACTTACGACGGGGACCTCAGGGACCTGCTCTGGTGGCCTCAGGAAAGACCAGTCCCCATGCGAGATTGCTCGGGGTCCTCTCGGGATTCCTCTCCCGGTCGAATGCCGAGGGCCTAAGACTCTTGTGTGGAGATGGTGCCAGAACCTGAGGATTCCTCTCCAGTGCTGACATGGATCTTGGGGTACTTCTGGAGTCTCCCAGGGGAGTCAGTCCTTCGTCTCGAGTGGGGGCATGCACGTGCGCTTTCCTCCGAGATGTAGCAGCAGTGTCACGCTTCCCTTCGCGTGGATCAAGGGATCTGTGGCTTTCCCTCGAGGCTTTCCCAAGAGGATTTCCCACGAGGCTTTCCCACAGGGCTATCCCACGTGCCACCGTGGTGTGAGTCGATCCTCACCGTGAAATTCGAGGCAGTGCAGGAAAACAGTTTCCTCTGGAATGGACTGAGACATCTGGGCGACTCTGTGAATGGTGGCACGACCCTGGAGTTCCTCTCGCCTTTCCTGTGGAGAGTGCCTTCCCCTTGAAATGCGAGTGGAATGGCGGGTATTATTTCCTGACCAAGCAGGGAAAGGATCCTCATCTCGAGCTTCGATACCAAAACGGCGTCTCCTCTGGATGTGGGCGGGACCTCGTGCTTCCTCTCGAGTGGAGACGGGTATGTCGGGGAACTTCTTGAGTTGCCAGCAAGGACCCTTTTGAATTTCCAGAGTTTAGGTGTGATGAGCCTCCAGACGCCTCAGAGGAAATGGGCCTCATCTCAGCCTGGAGGGGAGAACCTCCTGGATTTTCTAGAGTTGGGCAGGGTCTCTCGAGCTTACGACAGGGGACCTCAGGGACCCGCTCTGGTGGCCTCAGGAAAGGCCAGTGCCCATGGGAGTTGCAAGGGGGCCTTTCGGGATTCCTCTCCCGTCGATGCCGGGGCCTAAGACCTTGTGTGGAGTCGGTGCCGGAACCTGAGGATTCCTCTCCAGTGCTGACATGGATCTTGGGGTACTTCTGGAGTCTCCCCAGGGGAGTCAGACCTCGACTCGAGTGGGGGCAGGCACGTGCGCTTTCCTCCCGAGCTCCTGCAGGAGTGTTACGCTTCCCTTCACGTGGATCAAGGGAGCAGTGGCTTTCCCTCGATGCTTTCCCACGAGGCTTTCCCACAGGGCTGTCCCACGTGCCACCGTGGTGAGAGTCGATCCTCGGCTTGAAAGTCGAGGCAGTGCAGGGAAAACAGTTTTCCCTGGAATGGACTGAGATATCTGGGGGACTGTGGGAATGGTGGCACGACGCTGGAGTTCCTCTCGCCTTTCCTGAGGAGAGCGCCTCCTCTTGAGATGGCGACAGGAACGCCGGGAATTCTTTCCCGAGCACGCAGCGAAAGCATCCCACCTCTCGAGCTATGAGGCGGAAACGGGGCTCATCTGGATGTGGGCAGGACTCCTGTGCTTCCTCTCGAGTGGAGACGGGTATGTCGGGGAACTTCTTGAGTTGCAGCGAGGGTGTGAAGGACGCTTTGGAAGTTCCAGAGGTTAGGTGTGATTAGCCCCAAGACGCCTCAGCGGAAATGGGCCTCATCTCGCCTGGAGGGGAGAACCTCCTGGATTTTCTCCAGTTGAGGCAGGTGCTCACAACTTACGACCTGGGACCTCAGGGACCTGCTCTGGTGACCTCAGGAAAGACCAGTCCCCATGCGAATTGCTCGGGGGCCTCTCAGGATTCCTCTCCCGTCGATGCCAGGGCCTAAGATCATTGTGTGGAGATGGTGCCGGAACCTCAGGATTCCTCTCCAGTGCTGACAAGGATCTTGAGGGACTTCTGGAGTCTCCCCAGGGAAGTCAGTCCTCGTCTCCAGTGGTGGCATGCACGTGCGCTTTCCTCCCGAGCTGTAGCAGCAGTGTCACGCTTCCCTTGGCGTGGCATCAAGGGATCTGTGGCTTTCCCTCGAGGATTTCCCACGAGGTTTTCCCACGAGGCTTTCCCACAGGGACTGTCCACGTGCACCAGTGGTGTGAGTCGATCCTCGGCTTGAAAGTCGAGGCAGTGCAGGGAAAACAGGTTTCCCTGGAATGGACTGAGATATCTGGGGGACTCTGGGAATGGTGGCACGACCCTGGAGTTCCTCTCGCCTTTCCTGTGGAGAGCGCCTCCTCTGGAGATGCGACGGGAACCCCAGGAATTCTTTCCCGACACACAGCGAAAGGATACCTCGTCTCGAGCTATGAGGGAGAAAAGGGGCTCCTCTGGATGTGGGCGGGACTCTCGTGCTTCCTCTCGAGTGGAGACGGGTATGTCGGGGAACTTCTTGAGTTGCAGCAAGGGTGTGAAGGACCCTTTGGAAGTTCCAGAGGTTAGGTGTGATTAGCTTCGAGACGCCTCAGCGGAAATGGGCCTCATCTCGCCTGGAGGGGAGAATATCCTGGATTTTATCGAGTTTGGGCAGGTGCTCTCGACTTACGACGGGGACCTCAGTGATCCGCTCTGGTGGCCTCAGGAAAGGCCAGTCCCCATGCAGTTGCTCGGGGGCCTCTCGGGATTCCTCTCCCGTCGAAGCCGGGGCCTAAGTCGTTGTGTGGAGTCGGTGCCGGAACCTGAGGATTCCTCTCCAGTGCTGACATGGATCTTGGGGTACTTCTGGAGTCTCCCAGGGGAGTCAGTACTCGTCTCGAGTGGGGGCATGCACGTGCGCTTTCCTCCCGAGCTGTAGCAGCAGTGTCATGCTTCCCTTCGCGTGGATCAATGGGATCTGTGGCTTTCCCTCGAGGCTTTCCCAAGAGGATTTCCCACGAGGCTTTCCCAGCAGGGCTATCCCACGTGCCACCGATGGTGTGAGTCGATCCTCGCCGTGAAATTCGAGGCAGTGCAGGGAAAACAGTTTCCTCTGGAATGGACTGAGACATCTGGGTGACTCTGTGAATGGTGGCTCGACCCTGGAGTTCCTCTCGCCTTTCCTGTGGAGAGCGCTTCCCCTTGAAATGCGAGCGGAATGGCGTGTATTATTTCCTGACCAAGCAGGGAAAGGATCCCTCATCTCGAGCTTCGATACCAAAACGGCGTCTCCTCTGGATGTGGGCGGGACCCTCGTGCTTCCTCTCGAGTGGAGACGGGTATGTCGGGGAACTTCTTGAGTTGCAGCAAGGACCCTTTTGGAATTTCCAGAATTTAGGTGTGATGAGCCCTCCAGACGCCTCAGAGGAAATGGGCCTCATCTCGCCTGGAGTGGGAGAACCTCCTGGATTTTCTAGAGTTGGGCAGGGTCTCTCGAGTTACGACAGAGACCTCAGGGACCCGCTCTGGTGGCCTCAGGAAAGACCAGTGCCCATGGGAGTTGCAAGGGCGCCTTTCGGGATTCCTCTCCGGTCGATGTCGGGGCCTAAGACCTTTTGTGGAGTCGGGGCTGGAACCTGAGGATTCCTCTTCAGTGCTGACATGGATCTTGGCTTACTTCTGGAGTTTCCCCTGGGGAGTCTGTGCTCATCTCATGTGGGGGCATGCACGTGAGCTCTCCTCAGGAACTGTAGCAGCAGTGTCACACTTCCCGTCGCGTGGATCAAGGGATCTGTGGCTTTCCCTCGAGGCTTTCCGACGAGGCTTTCCCACAGGGCTGACCCACGTTCCATGGTGTAGTGAGTGGATCCTCGGCGTGAAAGTAGAGGCAGTGCAGGGAAAGCAAGTTCCTCTGGAATGGACTGACATCTGGGGGTTCCTTGGAATTGTGGCACGACACTGGGGTTTCTCTCGCTTTTCCTGTTGAGAGCGCCTCCTCTTGAAGTTGCGACGGGAAAGCCGGGAATTCTTTCCAGACGAAGCTGGAAAAGAATCCGTCATCTAGAGCTACGAGGTGGAAGCCAGGCTCCTCTGGATGTGGGCGGGACTCTCGTGCTTCCTCTCGAGTGGAGACGGGTATGTCGGGGAACTTCTTGAGTTGCAGCAAGTGTGGGAAGGACCCTTTGGAAGTTCCAGAGGTTAGGTGTGTTTAGCCTCAAGACGCCTCAGCGGAAATGGGCCTCATCTCGCCTGAAGGGGAGAACCTCCTGGATTTTCTCGAGTTGTGGCAGGTGCTATCGAGTTACGACAGGGACCTCAGGGACCCGCTCTGGTTGCCTCAAGAAAGGCCAGTCGCCATGCGAGTTGCTAGGGGTCCTCTCAGGATTCCTCTCCCGTCGATGCCAGGGCCTAAGACCTTGTTGTGGAGTTGTGTTCAGAACCTGAGGATTCCTCTCCAGGGCTGACATGCATCTAGGGGTACTTCTGGAGTCTGCCCTGGGGAGTCAGTCCTCGGCTCGAGTGGGGTCATGCACGTGCGCTTTCCTTCCGAGAGGTAGCAGCAGTGTAACGCTTCCATTCGCATGGATCAAAGGATCTGTGGCTTTCCCTCGAGGCTTTCCCACGAGGCTTTCCAACAGGGGTGTCCCACGTGCCACCGTAGTGTGAGTCAATCCTCCGCGTGAATGTCGAGGCAGTGCAGGGAAAACAGGTTTCCCTGTAATGGACTGAGACATCTGGGGGACTCTTGGAATGTTGGCACGACCCTGGAGTTCCTCTCGCCTTTCCTGTTGAGAGCGCCTCCTCTTGAGATGCGGCGGGAACGGCGGGAATCCTTTCCCGATGAAGCAGGGAAAGGATCCCTCATTTCGACTACGAGGCGGAAATGGGGCTCCTCTGGATGTGGGCGGGACCCCCGTGCTTCCTCTCGAGTGAAGACGGGTTTGTCGGGGAACTTCTTGAGTTGCAGCAAGGGTGTGAAGGACCCTTTGGAAGTTCCACAGGTTAGGTGTGATTAGCCTCGAGACACCTCAGCGGAAATGGGCCTCATCTCGCCTGGAGGGGAGAACCTCCTGGATTTTACCGAGTTGTGGTAGGTGCTCTCGAGTTACGACGGGGACCTCAGGGACTCGCTCTGGTGGCCTCAGGAAAGGCCAGTCCCCATGCGAGTTACCATGGGGCCTATAGGGATTCCTCTCCCATCGATGCCGGTGCCTAAGACCTTGTGTGGAGTCGGGGCCAGACCCTGAGGATGCCTCTCCAGTGCTGACATGAATCTTTCCATACTTCTGGAGTCTCACCAGGGGAGTCAGTCCTCATCTCGTGTGGGGGCATGCACCTGCGATTTCCTCACAAGCTGTAGCAGCAGTGTCACGCTTGCCGACATGTGGTTCAAGGGATCAGTCGCTTTGCATCGAGGCTTTCCCACGAGGCTTTCGAACAGGGCTGTCCCACATGTCACGGTGGTGTGAGTCTATCCTCGGCGTGAACGTCGAGGCAGTGAAGGGAAAGCAGGTTCTTCTGGAATGGACGGAGACATCTGGGGGACTCTTGGAATGCTGGCAAGGCCCTGGAGTTCCTCTCGCCTTTCCTGTGGAGAGTGCCTCCTCTTGAGATGCGACGGGAAGCCCGGGAATTCTTTCCCGACGACGAAGGGAAAGGATCCCTCTTCTCGAGCTACGAGGCGGAAACGGGGCTCCGCTGGATGTGGGTGGGACCCTCGTCCTTCCTCTCGAGTGGAGATGGGTATGTCGGAGAACTTCTTGACTTGCAGCAAGGGTGTGAAGGACCCTTTCGAAGTTCCAGAGGTTAGTTGTGATTAGCCTCGAGACGCCTCAGCGGAAATGGGCCTCATCTCGCCTGGAGGGGAGAACCTCCTGGATTTTCTCGAGTTGCAGCTTCCTCTCGAAGTAGGCCCCATGTCCCCTTGGGGAGGGTGTCATGCCTCTTTTCTCCTCACTGCCAAAGGGTGGAGCCAAGCTCGCTCTGTCAGAGGTACAAAAACAGCAATTGAATGGATTTTCAAGCTCTTGCTAGGCTGCACCCTTTCAGGGCCCACTTTACTGAAACAGGTGCTCTGTGGCCCCTGGTTGGGATATGCAGGTTCACAAACAGGGTGAGATCCTGTCCAAGCCAAGAATTTTCCTGAAAGACCTAGGCTCACTAGAGCTCTCCTCCAGGAGCAAAGGGGATAGAGGAGATGTATGGAGGAGTCTTTGCCTTTCCCTGTGAGTGTGGGGCTACTCCCTACGGCCCCAGGCTCAGAGATAACTGCCTCTAAGAAAGGAATGGCAAGAAGCGCTATTCTTGGAGGTTGGGACAGGGAGTTCGCAGCATGTGGGGAAAGAAAGACTTCTTCGGGGAAGAAGAGGCAACCACCGGGGGTGTGTTTGCAAGCCTCTATTTGGAAGGAACAGGTTTGCTTATACAACTCAAGACCTCCAGATCTGCTCAGAGGACTGAAGTTCCAGAGACAGGGCCATGTATCTTCCCTTCCCTTTGAGATCCTTGCAAAGACATTCCTAGCAGATCGTGGGAGTGCCCATGAAGAAGCAAGCAGCGGGAGTGTGCTTGACATCACTGGCTGCCTACCTGGGCTCAGCTCCTCAAGGGGCCTTTCTCTCCTGGTAGGCCCTATGTCCCCTTTGGGAGAGGGTGGTGCCCTCTTCCCTCCACACTGCCAAAGGGTGGAGGTGGAGCAAACTCGTTCTCTCTGAGGTAAAAAAAAAAAGACAAATTGGATGGATTTTTAAGCTCTTGCTATGCTGCACCCCTCCAGGACCCACTCGAGCAAAACAGGTGCCCTGTGGCCCCTAGGTCGGGTATGCAGGTTCACACACCGGGTGTGATCCCGTCAAAGCCAAGAATTTTCCTGACAGACCTAGGCTCACTAGAGCTCTCCTCCAGAGGAAAGGGGACAAAAAAGACGTGTGTGTGGAGGTGGCTCTGCCTTTCCAGGTCCCAATCTCAGGGATAACTGCCCCTAAGAAAGGAACTGCTGCTGCTGCTGCTGTTAAGTTGCTTCAGTCGTGTTCAACTCTGTGCGACGCCATAGACGGTAGCCCACTAGGCTCCCCCGTCCCTGGGATTCTCCAGGCAAGAACAGTAAGTGGGTTGCCATTGCCTTCTCCAATGCATGAAAGTGAAAATGAAAGTGCAGTCGCTCAGTCGTGTCCGACCCTCAGCGACCCCACGGACTGCAGCCTACCAGGCTTCTCCGTCCATAGGATTTTCTGAAAGGAACTGCAAGAAGCGCTTTTCCAGGAGGCTGGGAAAGGGAGTTCGCAGGATGTGGGGAAAGAGAGCCTCCTTCGGGGAAGAATAGGCGGCCACTTGTTTTGTGTTGCAAACCTCTATTTGGAAGGAACAGGTTAGCTTATACAAAGGGAGACCTCCAGATCTGCTCAGAGGACCGAAGTTGCAGAGGCAGGTCGGTGTATTTTCCCTTCACTTTGCGATCCTTGCAAAGACATTCCTTGCTGATAGATGATTCAGCAAGGGCCTTTGAGACTGTTGTTTTCTTTCCTAGGTTCAAAGATTCCTTCAGTTCCTAATATAGATATCCTAGAAATTATGTGACATCCGTGAAAATCTGATATGTCCTGGTCAAATGCTGTCAGTTATAATTCCAGTTATCATATTAAAGCATTTCAAGTCGCAGCAGTGACCAGATTACATTGTCAATTTCTATTTAATCAGGTTTTAACCATGTCCTCTATGGTTTCACACTGATGCCTTTGCAGAAATACTGCTACTTCAAGATATATGGAATATACTTTTTTTAAGCTTACTGATAATTTGTTTGTTTGTTTGTTTGTCTTCTGGTAAGCTGGTACCAGATGGAATTTAGTCTCCTCTCTAGGTTAAGAGCACAAAGTTTTCTTAGAATGCAATTTTTGATAACAGACTATGAGTTTCTTTACCTTTCATTGATTTATAATTGTTTTCATCATCTGTTTTTTTACTTCGGTAAAGTAAATAAGCCTTATTTAAGATTTTGGTACATGTAGGATGGACTAAGCTTTCCCCACTCTTGCAAGTTCCCTTAACCCTTCAGATTCTTCTTGTGGGACCAAGATCTCACTTTCCTCCAGAGGGACAATCCAAGCTTTTTATTAGTTGATCTGCCCCTGACATCAGAGTCAATTTGAGCATGAGTTGGCCTATAATTTAGGCATGAAACTATGACTACATAAAGAAAAGGTGACTTTATGATTCAGGGATGGCCATGATATGCCTTGCACTTCAGAGAAAATGGGTTAAAATGATTTTTTTTTCTTCAAAACTGCACAGCCAGTTCTTTCAGCATATGCAATTG
The DNA here is from genome assembly GCF_001704415.2 of Capra hircus. Taxonomy (NCBI): domain Eukaryota; kingdom Metazoa; phylum Chordata; class Mammalia; order Artiodactyla; family Bovidae; genus Capra; species Capra hircus. The sequence goes on from NW_017211821.1 coordinate 9,223, forward strand.
AAAACACCTAGTCATTAGGTCAGTTTTCATTCCAATCCCAAAGAAAGGCAATGACAAAGAATATTCAAGCTGCTGCACAATTGCACTCATCTCACACACTAGTAAAGTAATGCTCAAAATTCTCCAAGTTCACATGAACTGTGAACTTCCAAATGTTCAAGAGGGATTTAAAAAAATGCAGAGAAACCAGAGATCAAACTGCCAACATCCACTGGATCATTGAAAAAGCAAGAGAGTTCCAGAAAAAAAGACATCTATTTCTGCTTTATTGACTATGCCAAAGCCTTTGACTGTGTGGATCACAATAAACTGGGAAAAATTCTGAAAGAGATGGGAATACCAGACCACCTGACCTGTCTCTTGAGAAACCTGTATGCAGGTCAGGAAGAAACAGTTCGAACTGGACATGGAACAACAGACTGGTTCTAAATAGGAAAAGGAATATGTCAAGGCTGTATATTGTCACCCTGCTTATTTAACTTATACGCAGAGTACATCATGAGAAACACTGGGCTGGAGGAAGCACACGCTGGAATCCAGATTGCTGGGAGAAATATCAAGAATCTCAGATATGCAGACGACACCACCCTTATGGCAGAAAGTGTATAAGAACTAAAGAGTCTCCTGATGAAAGTGAAAGAGGAGAGTGAAAAAGTTAGCTTAAAGCTCAGCATTCAGAAAACTAAAATCATTGCATCCAGTCTCATCACTTCATGGCAAATAGATGGGAAAACATTGGAAACAGCAGCAGACTATTTTGGGGGGCTTGGAAATCACTGCAGGTGATGGCTGCCTCCATGAACTTAAAACATATTTATGACTTGGAAGAAAAGTGATGACCAAACTAGACAGCATATTAAAAAGCCGAGACGTTGCTTTGCCAACAAAGATCCATCCAGTCAAGGCTATGGTTTTTCCATATGTCATGGATGGATATGAAAGATGTACTATAAAGAAAGTGACAGCTGAAAATTGGATGCTTTTGAACTGTGGTGTTGGAGAAGATGCTTGTAGGTCGCTTAGACTACAAGGAGACGCAACCACTCCATCCTAAAGGAAATCAGGTCTGAATATACATTGGAAGGACTAATACTGAACCTGAAACTCCAATACTTTGGCCATTTGATGTGAAGAGCTGACTCACTTGGAAGTTGCTTTGATTTGCCTGTGAGTGTGGGAGCCCTCCCTGGGCAAAGGGCCTCAGGGGTCATTGCCACTGAATCACGACCTCCAAGCAAGCGCATTCCAGCTGTGTGACATTCAGGAAGCAGGAGACTGGGAAAACTATCTTCCTTAGAGGAAGGAAAGTCATCCACAGAGAGTGTGTTTTCAGGCCTCTCTTTGCAGCAAGTGTTTTGCTTCTCAGACATCAGAGCTGCAGGCTTGCTCTGAGGGCCTCAATTGCAGAGTCAGGGCTGTGTGTCTCACTGCACTTTCCAAGCATTGCAGACACATTCCTAGGTTGGAGCAGTGCTTCCCATGAGAAAGAAGCCTCGGGAGTGTGTCTGAGCGGGCTGAGTGCCATGCTAGGGTCACCTAGTCGAGGGCACCTTGCACATCCAATGGGCCCCAGGCGAGTAGCTATGGACTGGCCCTTCGGTTGAGATATCCCAAAGCAGGGAACAAAGCTAGCTCTGTCAGAAGGAGGAAAACAGCAATGGGATGGATTTTCAAGCAGTTGCTAAGTCACACCACGTTAGGGCTCCCCGGGAAAGAAATGCAAATTTTGGCCTCTAGGCCCAGTATCCAGATGTGTGCACAGGATATTTTCCCCACAGGATCCAAGAATGTTCCAGACAGACCTAAGCTCACTAGCTCTCTCCTGCAGAGGAAATGAAATATTGTTGCTGAACCACGAAAAGATGCTGGGATTCTTGGCTTATGGAGGAGAAGAATTCAATCCAGGGCCCAAGACGAGGCTTGATTGCTCAGAGCTTTTGTGCAATAGAGTTTTATTAAAGGATAAAGGAGATAGAGAAAGCTTCTGACAGAGACATCACAAGGGGCAGAAAGCGTACCCCCTTGCTAGTGTTGGTAATGGAGTTATATACTCTCCAATAAGTTATGACAACGAACAAAAGAATGTCTGGAGGTTGTAAAGACTCACTAGACCTACTCCCATAATTTACATTTTAAGATAACAGGATTAGCCAGAAGGTTTTTTCCAGAGACCGTCCTCAAGAAGGATGCATGATTGTTATATAATCCTAAGGAATGTAGAGGGGAAAACAGTTTGTCCTTTCTTCCTCCTTGAGAATTCTAGACCCCTCTCTCCTTGGGGACCCTTGAACTTCTTAGAAACCTGCCTTGGCAATGACTCTCTCAGAAACATGATTGAACAGCCGTTTGGAGCTTCCTTTGACTTTCCCTGGGAGGGAGGGAGCCCTCCCTGAGCACAGGGCCTCAGGGGCCATGGCCAATGAAAAATAATCTCCCAGCAAGTGCTTTTCAGCCCTGTGTGGCTCTCAGCCCACAGGAGTCTGAGAAAACTCTCTTCCTTGGAGGAAGGAAAGGCAGCCCAAGAGTGTGTTTTCAGGCCTGTATCTTGCAGCAAGTGTTTGGCTTGTTAGACAGAAGACCTGCAGGCCTGTTCCAACAGACTCAATGCCAGAATCAGGGTCTTGTGTCTCCCTGCAGTTTCCTGGCCTTGCAAACACATTCCTAGGTGAGAGCAGTCCTGCCCATGGGGAAGCAGGCTGCGGGAGTGTGTCTGAGGGGGCCAGGTGTCATGCTGGGGTCACCTGGTCGAGGGCACCTTGCACCTCCAATGGACCCCAGGCAAGGAGTTGCAGGCCACCACCTTGCTTCTGAAATCCCAAAATGGGGAGCAAAGCTCGCTCTGTCAGAGGGAAGAAAACAGCAACAGGATGGATTTTCAAGCAGTTGCTAGGCTGTACTGCGTTAGGGCTCCAAGGAAGGAAAATGCGAATTTTAGCCCCTACGACTGGTATCCAGGTGGGCTCCCAGGATGATTTCCCCGCAGGATCCAAGAACGTTCCAGACAGACCTGGGCTCACTAGCTCCCTCCTGCAGAGGAAACATGATAGAACAGCTGTTTGGAGGTTGCTTTGACTTCCCCGGGAGGGTAGGATCCCTCCCTGGTGTGCAGGGCCTCAGGGGCCATTGCCGCTGAGAAATGCCCTCTAAGCCAGACCTTTCCAGCCTTGTATGACTCAGCACGGAGGAGACTGGAAAAGCTCTCTTCCTTGGAGGAAGGAAAGGCAGCCCCAGAGAGTGTGTTTTCACACCTGTATCTTGCAGCAAGTGTTTGGCGTCTCAGACGTCAGACCTCCAGGCCTGCTCCAATGGCCTCAGTTCCAGAGTCAGGGCCGTGTGTCTCCCTGCATTTTCTGAGCCTTGGGAACACATTCCTAGGTCAGAACAGTCCTGCCCATGGGGAAGGAGGCTGCGGGAGTGTGTCTGAGGGGGTCGGGTGCCATGCTGGGGTCCAATAGACCCGGTACCTCCAATAGACCCCAGGACAACAGCGGTGGGGCTCCCCCTGGCTTCCGAAATGCCAAAGCGAGAAGCAAAGCTAGCTCTATCAGAAGGAAGAAAAGAGCAATCGGATGGATGTTCAGGCTGTTGCTGGTCCGCACCACTTCAGGGTCCCCCCCGAGAGGAACAGGCACCCTGTGGCCCCTAGGTCCGATATGCAGGTTAACACACAGGGTGTGTCCCCATAGGAGCCAAGAATTTTCCTGACAGACCTAGGCTCACTAGAGCTCTCCCACAGGGCAAAAGGGGTAGAACAGACTGTGGATGTGACTCTGCCTTTCACAGCGAGCATGGGGCCCTCCCTACAGCCCCGGGCTCCAGGGAAAATTGTCCCTGAAAAATGACCTCCAAGAAGCGCTTTTCCAGCAGGCTGGGATGCAGAGTTCACAGGATGCGGGGAAAGTGATCGTCCTTCAGGGAAGAAGAGGCAGCCACCCAGTGTGTGTTTGCAAGCCTGTATTTGGAAGAAACTGGTTAGCTTCTTCAAGGGGAGACCTCCAGGTCTGCTCAGAGGACCGAAATTCCAGAGGCAGCACCATGCATCTCCCCTGTCCTTTCTGAGCCTTGGAAAGACATTCCTAGCTTATAGCGGTATTGCTCATGAAGAAGCAGGATGCAGGAATGTGTCAGACATGACTGGGTGCCTTCCTGGGTTCAGCTCCGTGAGGGGCCTTTCCACTCAAATTAGGTCCCATGCCTCCTTGGGGAGGAAGTGGGGCCCGCTTGCCTCCAAATTGCCAAAGGCTGGAACAAAGCTAGTTCTATCAGAGGTAAGAAAAGAGCAATTGGATGGATGTGGAAGCTGTTGCTGGGCCGCACTGCTTCAGGCCCCCCCACCCCTCCGCCCCCGAGAGAAACAGGCGCCCTGTGGCCCCTAGGTCCTGGATGCAGTTTCACACATAGAATGTGTCCCCATAGGAGCCAAGAATTTTCCTGACAGACCTAGGCTCACTAGAGCTCTCCTACAGAGCAAAGGGGATGGGACAGATGTGTGGCTGTGGCTCTGCCTTTCCCTGGGAGTGTGGAGCCGCTCCCTATGGCCCCGGGCTCCAGGGGAAATTGCCCCTGAATAATGACCTCCAAGAAGCGCTTTTCCAACTGGCTGAGACGTGGAGTTCTCAGGATGCAGGGAAAGCGAGTGTCCTTCGGGGAAGCAAAGGCAGTCACCTGTTATCATTACTTACTAGAATAGTAGGTACCTTCTCCGGTTGGGCAGAGGCCTTCCCTACCTGATCTGAAAAAGAAAACGAAGTAGCTCGCTGATTTGAGAAATAATTCCCAGACTTGGGTTTCCAACCAGTATAGAATCCGACAATGGCCCTGTCTTTGCAGCCGCGTTAATTAACAGGTATGTGAAGCTCTAAATATCAGTGGAAATTACATACAGCATATAGGCCCCCAGTGTTCTGGAATGGTGGAAAGAAACAACCAAACTCTTGAAGAGACACTTTCAAAATGGATCATAGAGACTGACTGTACATGGATGGGCTTGCTTCCGGCAGACTTACTCATATTACGGGTAACTGCACGTTCCCATAGTTGTTGTCCTTATGAAATTTTCTATGGGAGACCCCCTCCCACAGTGAGGCAGGTGTTAGCAGATTTGCCACAAGTAAGGGGGTGGGATTTCACAGCAGATGGAACAATTAGGTAAGGTAATAAATCAGGTAACTAAGTTTGTATAAAAAAGAATATCATTCCCCCTTGAGGAACAGATTCATGAATTTGTGCTCAGTGATCAGGTGTGGCTCAATGACTGGAAACACAATTCCTTGGCCTGACATCGGAAAGGTCCTTATACTGTTGTTTTAGCCACAATTCTGAAAGAGATGGGAATACCAGACCACCTAACCTGCCTCTTGAGAAATCTGGATGAAGGTCAGGAAGCAACAGTTAGAGTAGGACATGGAACAACAGACTGGTTCCAAAAAGGAAAAGGAGTATGCAAAGGCTGTATATTGTCACCCTGTTTATTTAACTTATATGCAGAGTACATCATGAAAAATGCTGGGATGGAAGATACATGAGCTGGAATCAAGATTGCCGGTAGAAATATCAATAAACTTAGATATGCAGATGACACCACCATTATGGCTGAATGTGAAGAGGAACGGGTATGTCGGGGAACTTCTTGAGTTGCAGCAAGGGTGTGAAGGACCCTTTGGAAGTTCCAGAGGTTAGGTGTGGTTAGTCTCGAGATGCCTCAGCGGAAATGGGCCTCATGTCGCCTGGAATGGAGAGGCTCCTGGATATTCCCGAGTTTCAGCAGGTGCTCTCGAGTTACGACGGGGACTTCAGGGACCCGCTCTGGCGGCCGCAGGAAACGCCAGTCATCATGCGTCGTTGCTAGGGGGCCTCTCGTGATTCCTCTCCCGTCGATGCCGGGGCCTAAGACCTTGTGTGGAGTCAGGGCCGGAAGCTGAGGATTCCTCTCCAGTGCTGACATGGATTTTGTGGTACTTCTCGAGTCTCCACAAGGGAGTCAGGCCTCGTCTCGAGTGGGGGCATGAGCGTGCCCTTTCCTCCCATGCTGTAGCAGCAGTGTCACGCTTCCCCATGCCTGGACCAAGGGATCTGTGGCTTTCCCTCGAGTCTTTCCCACTAGGCTTTCCCACAGGGCTGTCCCACGTGTGAACGGTGGTGTGAGTCGATCCTCGGCATGAAGGCCAAGGCAGTGCAGGGAAAACAGGTTCCTGTGGAATGGACTGAGACATCTGGGTGAGTCTCCGGAATGGTGGCACGACCCTGCAGTTCCTCTCCCCTTTCCTTTGGAGAGCGCCTCCTCTTGAGATGCGATGGGAATGCCGGGAATTCTTTCCCGACCAATCAGGGAAAGGATCGCTCATCTCGAGCTACGAGCGGGAAACGGAGCTCCTCTGGATGTGGCTGGGACACTCGTGCTTCCTCTTGAGTGGAGACGGGTATGTCGGGGAACTTCTTGAGTTGCAGCATGACTGTGAAAGACTCTTTGGAAGTTCCAGAGGTCACGTGTGATTAGCCTCGAGACACCTCAGGGGAAACGGGCCTCATCTCCCCTGGAGGGGGAGAACCGCCTGGATTTTACCGAGTTGCGGCAGGTGCTCTCGACTTACGACGGGGACCTCAGGGACCCGCTCTGGTGACCTCAGGAAAGGCCAGTCCCCATGCGAGTTGCTAGAGGGCCTGTCGCTATTCCACTCCCGTCGATGCCAGGGCCTAAGACCTTGTGTGGAGTCAGGGCCGGAATCTGAGGATTCCTCTCCAAGGCTGACATGCATGTTGGGGTATTTCTGGAGTCTCCCCAGGGGAGTCAGTCCTCGTCTCGAGTGGGGGCATGCACGTGCGCATTTCCTCCCGTGCTGTAGCAGCAGTGTCACGCTTCCCTTCGCGTGGATCAAGGGATCTGTGGCTTTCCCTCGAGGCTTTCCCACGAGGCTTTCCCACAAGGCCCTCCCACGTGCCACCGTGGTGTGAGTCGATCCTCGGCGTGAAAGTCGAAGCAGTGCAGGGAAAACAGGATCCCCTGGAATGGACTGAGATATCTGGGGGACTCTTGGAATGGTGGCACGACCCATGAGTTCTTCTCGCCTTTCCTGTGCAGTGCGCCTCCTCTTGAGAAGCGTCGGAAACGTCGGGAATTCTATCCCGAGGAAGCAGGGAAGGATCCCTCATCTTTAGCTTGGAGGCGGAAACGGGGCTCCTCTGGATGTGGGCCGGGACTCTCGTACTTCCTCTCGAGTGTCGAGACGGGTATGTCGGGGAACTTCTTGAGTTGCAGCAAGGGTGTGAAGGACGCTTTGGAAGTTCCAGAGGTTAGGTGTGATTAGCTCGAGATGCCTCAGTGGAAATGGGCCTCATCTCGCCTGGAGGGGAGAACCTCCTGGATTTTCTCGAGTTGCGGCAGGTGCTCTCCACTTACGATGGGGACCTCAGGGACCCGCTCTGGTAGCTTCGAGAAAGGCCAGTCCCCATGCGAGTTGTTCGATGGCCTCTCGGGATTCCTCCGTTGATGCCGGGGTCTGAGACCTTGTACGGAGTCGGTGCCGAACCTGAGGATTCCTCTCCAGTGCTGACATGGATCTTGGGTACTACTGGAGTCTCCCGAGGGGAGTCAGTCCTCGTCTCGAGTGGGGGCATGCACGTGCGCTTTCCTCCCGAGCTGTAGCAGCAGTGTCACGCTTCCCAAATCAGGGATCTGTGGCTTTCCCTCGAGGCTTTCCCACGAGGCTTTCCCACAGGGCTGTCCCACGTACCACCGTGGTGTGAGTTGATCCTCGGCTTGAAAGTCGAGGCAGTGCAGGGAAAACAGGATTTCCTGGAATTGACTGAGACATCTGGGGGACTCTGGAATGGTGGCATGACCCTGGAGTTCCTCTCGCCTTTCCTGTGGAGAGTCCTCTTGAGAATTCTTTCACTGGGAAAGGATCCCTCCTCTCGAGCTATGAGACGGAAACGGGGCTCCTCTGGATGTGGGCGGGACTCTCGTGCCTCCTCTTGAGTGGAGACGGGTATGTGGGGAACTTCTTGAGTTGCAGCAAGGGTGTGAAGGACCCTTTGGAAATTCCAGAGTTTAGGTGTGATTAGCCTC
>NW_017211822.1:0-17286 GCF_001704415.2 Capra hircus
AGAGAGATCCGGCACCGACCTCACACATAGGTCTTAGGCCCCGGCACGCGGGAGAGGAATCCCGAGAGGCTCCCGAGGCAACTCGCATGGGCTGGCCTTTCCTGAGGCCCCAGAGCGGGTCCCTGAGATCCCGTCGTAAGTCGAGAGCACCTGCCACAACTCGAGAAATTCCAGGAGGTTCTCCCCTCCAGGCGAGTAGAGGCCATTTCCGCTGAGCGCGTCTCGAGCTTATCACACTCTAAATCTGGAACTTCCAAAGGCCTTCACACACTTGCTGCAACTCAAGAAGTTCCCCGACATACCCGTCTCCACTCGAGAGGAAGCACAAGAGTCCGCCCACATCCACAGGAGCCCCGTTTCCGCCTCCTAGCTCGAGAGAGGGATCCTTTCCTGCGTGGCGGGGAAAGAATTCCCCGCGTTCCAGTCGCTTCTCGAGAGGAGGCGCTCTCCACAGGAAAGGCGAGAGGAACTCCAGAGTCGTGCCACCATTCCAGAGTCCCCCAGATGTCTCAGTCCATAACAGGGGAAACCTGTTTTCCCTGCACTGCCTCGACTTTCAAGCCGAGGATCGACTCACACCACGGTGGCACGTGGGACAGCCCTGCGGGACAGCCCTGTGGGAAAGCCTCGTGGGAAAGCCTCGAGGGAAAGCCACAGATCCCTTGATCCACGCGAAGGGAAGCGCGACACTGCTGCTACAGCTCGGAAGCAAAAAAGGACGTTCTTGCCCCCAATCGAGACGAGGACTGACTCCCCTGGGGAGACTCCAGAAGTAACCCAAGATCCATGTCAGCACAGGAGAGGAAACTTCAGGTTCTGGCAGTGACTCCACACAGGGTCTTAGTCCCCGGCATCGACGGGAGAGGATTCCCGAGAGGCCCACGTGCAACTCGCATGGGGATTGGCCTTTGCTGAGGCCACCAGAGCGGGTCCCTGAGGTCCCCGTCGTAAGTCGAGAGCACCCTGCCATAACTCGAGAAAATCCAGGAGGTTCTCCCCTCCAGGCGAGATAAGGCCCATTTCCGCTGAGGCGTCTTGAGGCTAATCACATGTAACATCCGGAACTTCCAAAGGGTCATTCACAACATTGCTGCAACTCAAGAAGTTCCCCGACATACCCGTCTCCACTTGAGAGGAAGCACGAGAGTCCCTCCCACATCCAGAGGAGCCCCGTTTCCGCCTCCTAGCTCGAGAGGAGGGATCCTTTCCCTGCGTGGTCGGGAAAGAATTCCCCGTGTTCCCGTCGCATCTCAAGAAGAGGCGCTCTCCACAGGAAAGTCGAGAGGAACTCCAGGGTCGTGCCACCATTCCCCAGAGTCCCCCAGATGTCTCAGTCCATTCCAGGGAAACCTTTTTTCCCTGCACTGCCTCGACTTTCAAGCCGAGGATCGACTCACACAACGGTGACACGTGGGACAGCCCTGTGGGAAAGCCTGCTGGGAAAGCCTCGAGGGAAAGCCACAGATCCCTTGATCCACGCGGAGGAAAGCGTGACACTGCTGCTACAGCTCGGGAGGAAAGCACACTTGCATGCCCCTCTCGAGATTAGGACTGACTCCCCCGGGGAGACGCCAGAAGTACCCCAAGATCCATGTCAGCACTGGAGAGGAATCCTCAGGTTTCGGCCCCGACTCCACACAAGGTCTTAGGGCCCGGCGTCGACGGGAGAGGAATCCGGAGAGGCCCCAAGCAACTCGCAGGGGGACTGGCCTTTCCTGAGGCCACCAGAGCGGGTCCCTGAGGTCCCCATCATAAGTCGAGAGCACCTGCCGCAACTCGAGAAAATCCAGGAGGTTCTTCCCTCCAGGCGAGATGAGGCCCATTTCTTCTCAGGCGTCTCGAAGCTAATCAAACCTAACCTCTGGAACTTCCAAAGGGTCCTTCAAACCTTTGCTGAAACTCAAGAAGTTCCCCGACATACGCGTCTCCACTAGAGAGGAAGCACGAGAGTCCCGCCCACATCCAGAGGAGCCCCGTTTCCGCCTCCTAGCTCGAGAGGAGGGATCCTTTCCCTGCGTGGTCGGGAAACAATTCCCGGCCTTCCCGAGCATCTCAAGAGGAGGTGCTCTCCACAGGATAGGCAAGAGGAACTCCAGGGTCGTGCCACCATTCCCAGAGTCCCCCAGATGTCTCAATCCATTCCAGGGAAACATGTTTTCCATGCATGGCTTCGACATTCAAGCCGAGGATCTACTCACACCACGGTGGCACGTGGGACAGCCCTGTGTGAAAGCCTCGTGGGAAAGCCTCGTGGGAAAGCCTCGTGGGAAAGCCTCGAGGGAAAGCCACAGATCCCTTGATCCACGCGAAGTGAAGCGGGACACTGCTGCTACAGCTTGGAAGGAAAGCGCACGTCATGCCCCCTCTCGAGACGAGGACTAACTCCCCTGGGGAGACTCCAGAAGTACCCCAAGATCCATGTCAGCACTGGAGAGGAATCCTCAGGTTCCGGCACTGACTCCACACAAGGTCTAGGGCCCCAGCATCGACGGGAGAGGAAACCCGAGAGGCCCCTGAGAGGCCCCCGAGCAACTCGCATGGGGACTGGCCTTTCCTGAGGCCACCAGAGCGGGTCCCTGTGGTCCCCATCGTAAGTGGAGAGCACCTGCCGCAACTCGGGAAAATCCAGGTGGTTCTCCCCTCCAGGGGAGATGAGGGCCCATTTGCACTGATGCGTCTCGAGGCTAATCACACCTAACCTCTGGAACTTCCAAAGGGTCCTTCACACACTTGCTGCAACTCAAGAAGTACCCCGACTTACCCGTCTCCACTCGAGAGGAAGCACAAGATTCCCGCCCACATCCAGAGGAGCCCCGTTTCCGCCTCATAGCTCGAGAGGAGGGATCCATTCCCTGTGTGGTCGGGAAAGAATTCCGGGCTTTCCCATTGCATCTCAAGAGGAGGCGCTCTCCACAGGAAAGGCGAGAGGAACTCCAAGGTCGTGCCACCATTCCCAGAGTCTCCCAGATGTCTCAGTCCATTCCCGGGAAACCTGTTTTCCCTGCACTGCCTCGACTTTCAAGACGAGGATCGACTCACACCACGGTGGCACGAGATACAGCCCTGTGGGAAAGCCACTTGGGAAAGCCTCGTGGGAATGCCTCGAGGGAAAGCCACAGATCTCTTGACCAAGCGAAGGGAAGCGTGACACTGCTGCTACAGCTCGAGAGGAAAGCGCACGTGCAGGCCCCCACTGGAGACGAGGACTGACTCCCCTGGGGAGACTCCAGAAGTACCCCAAGATCCATGTCAGCACTGGAGAGGAATCCTCAGGTTCCAGCACCGACTCCACACAAGGTCTTAAGCCCCGGCATCGATGGGAGAGGAATCTCGAGAGGCCCCAGACCAACTCGCATGGGGACTGGCCTTTCCTGAGGCCACCAGAGCGGGTCTCTGAGGTCCCCATCGTTAGCCGAGAGCACCTGCCGCAACTCGAGAAAATCCAGGAGATTCTTCCCTCAAGGCGAGATGAGGCCCATTTCCGCTGAGGCGTCTCGAGGATAATCACACCTAACCTCTGGACTTCCTAAAGGTCGCTCACACCCATGCTGCAACTCAAGAAGTTCCCCGAAATACCCGTCTCCACTCGAGAGGAAGCACGAGAGTCCCGCCCACATCCAGAGGAGCCCCGTTTCCGCCTCCTAGCTCGAGAGGAGGGATCCTTTCCCTGCGTGGTCGGGAAAGAATTCCCGGCGTTCCCGTCGCATTTCAAGAGGAGGCGCTTTCCACAGGAAAGGCGAGAGAAACTCCAGGGCCGTGCCACCATTCCCAGAGACCCCAGATGTCTCAGTCCATTCCAGGGAAACCTGATTTCCCTGCACTGCCTCGACTTTCAAGCCGAGGATCGACTCACACCACGGTGGCACGTGGAACAGCTTTGTGGGAAAGCCTCGTGGGAAAGCCTCTTGGGAAGGCCTCGAACAAAAGCCACAGATCCCTTGATCAACGCGTAGGGAAGCGTGACACTGCTGCTACAGCTCTGGAGGAAAGCACACGCGCATGACCCCACTCGAGACGAGGACTGACTCCCCTGGGGAGACTCCAGAAGTACCCCAAGATCAATGTCGGCACTGGAGAGGAATCCTCACGTTCCGGCTCCGACTCCACACAAGGTCTTAAGCCACGGCATCGACGGGAGAGGAATCCCGAGAGGCCCCCGAGCAACTCGCATGAGGACTGGCCTTTCCTGAGGCCACCAGAGCGTGTCCCTGAGGTCCCCGTCGTAAGTCGAGAGCACCTGCCGCAACTCGAGAAAATCAAGGAGGTTTTCCCCTCCAGGCGAGATGAGGCCCATTTCCGCTGAGGCGTCTCGAGGTTAACCACACCTAAACTCTGGAATATCCAAAGGGTCCTTCACACCCTTGCTGCAACTCAAGAAGTTCCCCGACATACCAGTCTCCACTCGAGAGGAAGCACGAGAGTTCCGCCCACATACATAGGAGTCCCTATCTGCCTCCTAGCTCGAGAGGAGGAATCCTTTCCCTGGGTGGTCGGGAAAGAATTCCCGGCGTTCCCGTCGCAACTCAAGAGGAGGCGCTCTCCACAGGAAAATCGAGAGGAACTCCAGGGTCGTGCCACCATTCCCAGAGTCCCCCAAATATCTCAGACCATTCCAGAGAAAACTTTTCTCCCGCACTGCCTCGACTTTCAAGCCGAGGATCGAATAACACCACGGTGGCACGTGGGACAGCCCTGTGGGAAAGCCTCGAGGGAAAGCCTCGTGGGAAAGCCTCCAGGGAAAGCCACAGATCCCTTGATCCACGCGAAGGGAAGCATGACACTGCTGCTGCAGCTCGGGAGGAAAGTGCACGTACATGCCCCCACTCGAGAGAAGGACTGACTCCCCTGGGGAGACTCCAGAAGTACCCCAAAATCCATGTCGGCACTGGACAGGAATCCTCAGGTTCCTGCACCGACTCCACACAAGGTCTTAGGCCCCGGCATCAACGGGAGAGGAATCCCGAGAGGCCCCCGAGCAACTCGCATGGGGACTGGCCTTTCCTGAGGCTACCAGAGGGGGTCCCTGAGGTCCCCGTCGTAAGTCGAGAGCACCTGCCGCAACTCGAGAAAATCCAGGAGGTTCTACCCTCCAGGCGAGATGAGGCCCATTTCCGCTAAGGCATCTCCAGGCAAATGACACCTAACCTCTGGAAATTCCAAAGTGTCCTTCACACCCTTGCTGCAAATCAAGAAGTTCCCCGACATACCGGTCTCCACTCGACAGGGAGCACGAGAGTCCCGCCCACATCCAGAGGAGCCCCGTATCCGTCTCCTAGCTCAAGAGGAGGGATCCTTTCCCTGCGTGGTCGGGAAAGAATTCCCGACGTTCCCGTCGCATCTCAAGAGGAGGCACTCTCCACAGGAAAGCCAAGAGGAACTCCAGGGTCGTGCAACCATTCCCAGAGTCCCCCAGATGTCTCAGTCCATTCCAGGGAAACCTGTTTTCCCTGCACTGCCTCGACTTTCAAGCCGAGGATCGACTCACACGACGGTGGCACGTGGGATAGCCCTGTGGGAAAGCCTCGTGGGAAAGCCTCGAGGGAAAGCCTCGTGGGAAAGCCTCGAGGGAAAGCCTCGTGGAAAGCCTCGAGGGAAAGCCACTGATCCAAGGATACACGGGAAGGGAAGCGTGACACTGCTGCTACAGCTCGGGAGGAAAGCGCACGTGCATGCCCCCACTCGAGATGAGGACTGACTCCCCTGGGGAGAGTCCGAAAGTACCCCAAGATCCACGTTAGCACTGGAGAGGAATCCTCACCTTCCGGCACCGACTCCACACAAGGTCTTAGGCCCCAGCATCGACGGGAGAGGAATCCCGAGAAGCCTCCAAGCAACTCGCATGGGGACTGGCCTTTCCTGAGGCCACCAGAGTGGGTCCCTGAGGTCCCCGTCATAAAGCGAGAACACCTGCACCAACTCGAGAAAATGCAGGAGGTTCTCCCCTCCAGGGGAGATGAGGCCCATTTCCTCTGAGGCGTCCCCAGGCTAATCAAACCTAACCCTTGGAACTTCCAAAAGGTCCTTCACACCCTTGCTGCAACTCAAGAAGTTCCCCGACATACCCGTCACCACTCAAGAGGAAGCACGAGAGTCCCGCCCAATCCAGAGGAGCCCCGCTTCCGCCTCCTAGCTCGAGAAGAGGGATCCTTTCCCTGCGTCGTCGGGAAAAAATTCCCGGCGGTTCGGTCGCATCTCAATAGGAGGCGCTCTCCACAGGAAAACCGAGAGGTACTCCAGGGTCATGCCACAATTCCCAGAGTCCCCCAGATGTCTCAGTCTATTCCAGGGAAACCTGTTTTCCCTTCACTGCCTCGACTTTCAAGCCGAGGATCGACTCACACCACGGTGGCACGTGGGACAACCCTGTGTGAAAGCCTCGAGGGAAAGCCTCATGGGAAAGCCTCGAGGGAAAGCCACAGATCCCTTGATCCAAGCGAAGGGAAGCGTGACACTGCTGCTACAGCTCGGGAGGAAAGCGCACTTGCATGCTCACACTCGAGACGCGGACTGACTCCCCCTGGTGAGACTCCCGAAGTACCCCAAGATCCATGTCAGCACTGGAGAGGAATCCTCAGGTTCCGGCACCGACTCCACACAAGGTCTTAGGCCCCGGCATCAGGGGAGAGGAATCGCGAGAAGCCCCCGAGCAACTCGTGTGGGGACCTGCCTTTCCTGAGGCCACCAGAGGGTGTTCCTGATGTCCCCGTCGTAAGTCAAGAGCACCTGCCGCATCTCGAGAAAATCCAGGAGGTTCTCCCTTCCAGGCGAGATGAGGCCCATTTCCGCAGAGGCGTCTCGAGGCTAATCACACCAAACCTCTGGAACTTCGAAAGGGTCCTTCACACACGTGCTAAAACTAGAGAAGTTCGCCGACTTACCCGTCTCCACTCGAGAGGAAGCACGAGAGTCCTGCCCACATCTAGAGGAACCCCGCTTCTGCCTCCTAGCTCGAGAGAAGGGATCCTTTCGCTGCATGATCGGGAAAGAATTCCCGGCGTTCCCGTCGCATCTCAAGAGGAGGCGCTCTCCACAGGATAGGCGAGCGGAACTCCAGGGTCGTGCCACCATTCCCAGAGTCCCCCAGATTTCTCAGTCCATTCCAGGGAAACCTGTTTCCCTACACTGCCTCGACTTTCAGGAAGAGGATCCACTCACACCACCGTGGCACGTGGGACAGCCCTTTGGGAAAGCCTCGAGGGAAAGCCACAGATCCCTTGATCCATGTGAAGGGAACCGTGACACTGCTGCTGCAGCTCGGGAGGAAAGTGCACGTGCATGCCCCCACTCGAGAGAAGGACTGACTCCCCTGGGGAGACTCCAGAAGTACTCCAAGATCCATGTCAGCACTGGAGGGGAATCGTCAGTTTCCGGCACCGACTCCACACAAGGTCTTAGGCCTCGGCACCGAAGGGAGAGGAATCCCGAGAGGCTCCCGAGGAACTCGCATGGGGCTGGCCTTTCCTGAGGCCTCCAGAGCGGGTCGCTGAGATACCCGTCGTATGTCGAGAGCACCTGCAGCAACTCGAGAAAATCCAGGAGGTTCTCCCCTCCAGGCGAGGTGAGGCCCATTTCCGCTGAGTCGTCTCGAGGCTTATCACACCTAAACTCTGGAACTTCCAAAGGGTCCTTCACACACTTGCTGCAACTCAAGAAGTTCCGCGACATACCCGTCTCCACTCGAGAGGAAGCACAAGAGTCCCGCCCACATCCACAGGAGCCCCGTTTCCGCCTCCTAGCTCGAGAGGAGGGATCCTTTCCCTGCGTGGAAGGGAAAGAATTCCCGGCGTTCCCGTCGCATCTCAAGAGGAGGCGCTCTCCACAGGAAAGGCGAGAGGAACTCCAGGGTCGTGCCACCATTCTCAGAGTCCCCAGATGTCTCAGTCCATTCCAGCGAACCCTGTTTTCCCTGCACTGCCTCGACTTTCAAGCCGAGGATCGACTCACACCATGTTGGCACGTGGGACAGCCCTGTGGGAAAGACTCGTGGGAAAGCCTCGAGGGAAAGCCACAGATCCCTTGATCCACTCGACGGGAAGCGTGCCACTGCTGCTACAGCTCTGGAGGAAAGTGCACGTGCATGCCCCCACTCGAGACGAGGACTGACTCCCCTGGGGAGACTCCAGATGTACCCCAAGATCCATGTCAGCACTGGAGAGGAAACCTCAGGTTCCGGCACCGACTCCACACAAGGTCTTAGGCCCCGGCATCGACGGGAGAGGAATCCCGAGAGGCCCCCGAGGAACTCGCATGGGGACTGGCCTTTCCTGAGGCCACCAGAGCGGGTTGTCTTGAGTTGTATAAGCAAACCTGTTCCTTCCAAATAGAGGCTTGCAAACACACCCGCGGTGGTTGCCTCTTCTTCCCCGAAGAAGTCTTTCTTTCCCCACATGGTGCGAACTCCCTGTCCCAACCTCCAAGAATAGCGCTTCTTGCCATTCCTTTCTTAGAGGCAGTTATCCCTGAGATGGGGCCGTAGGGAGTGGCCCGACACTCACAGGGAAAGGCAAAGACTCCTCCATACATCCCCTCTATCCCCTTTGCTCTGGAGGAGAGCTCTAGTGAGCCTAGGTCTTTCAGGAAAATTCTTGACTTGGACAGGATCTCACCCTGTTTGTGAACCTGCATACCCAAAAACGGGCCACAGAGCACCTGTTTCAGTAAAGTGGGCCCTGAAAGGGTGCAGCCTAGCAAGAGCTTGAAAATCCATTCATTTGCTGTTTTTGTACCTCTGACAGAGCGAGCTTTGCTCCAACCTTTGGCAGTGAGGAGAAAAGAGGCATGACACCCTCCCCAAGGGGACATGGGGCCTACTTCGAGAGGAAAGGCCCCTTGTGGAGTTGAGGCCAGGAAGGCGCACAGTCGTGTCAAACACACTCCCACTGCTGGCTTCTTCATGGGCTATCAGCTAGGAATGTCTTTGCAATGATCACAAAGGGAAGGGGAGATACAGGGCCCTACATCAGGACCTCCGGTGCTCTGAGCAAATCTGGAGGTCTACCGTTGTTGGTCAAGGTCAAGGTCAAGTTCAAGTTCAAGGTCAAGTTCAAGTTCAAGGTCAGGGTCAAGTTCAAGGTCAGGGTCAAGTTCAAGTTCAAGGTGAAGGTCAAGTTCAAGGTCAAGTTCAAGGTCAAGGTCAAGTTCAAGGTCCCAAGGTCAAGTTCAAGGGCAAGGGCAAGGTAAGGCCAAGTCCAAGGGCAAGGGCAAGGGCAACGCCAAGGGCAAGGCCAAGGCCCAGGCCAAGGCAAAGGCCAACGCCCCCAAAGCTAAGCCCAAACCCGGTAACGCCTGACAGAAGGCAGAGGCCACTAGGCCCCTGTGCAGAGGAAGCCACTGAAGGCAGCAAGGCCACAGAGCTCCCCGACTCCCATTCCCACAGGAAGATGTGAGGATAAAGGGCCTCATCCCAAAACAGCACCCGCTCCAACCACCTCCCAACCCCGGCCCTCGCCCCCCTCAGCGCGCCCCCTGAAACAACACTGTCTTCCCAGAAAAGAGAACGGAGAAGCCATGTGTGTGCCAAAGGAGCAAGATGAATGAACGATGCCACGCCCTTCGACTTTGGGCACACCTGACGCCTAGGAACCCCGGGCCTGGGAGATGGGTCCCCACCGTACTCAGACGGGGGGGGGTCGACACGTTGGCCGAGAGCCTTTGCCCGGGCCACCCGCAAATCCCCTGAGACATGATCCGACCCCAGGGACCGAGGGCAAACGTACCGCTTGAGGTGCTGGAGGAGCCGGACAAACCATGGTGGGAGAGGCACACGGGCACGCTGCAGACTGCTGGCCGAGTGGGTGGGGACCAAGCAGCTCAGGACTCTGGAGAGCGGGAGGCGGCTCCGCCCCCATTGACGTCAATAGGGTTTGGGTGGGTAGATGGAGGGTGCCGCCCCTGGCCTCTTTCCAAGCAGAGACCCTGGACGGAGTCCCGTGGAGCGAGTGGGCTTTTCCCGGGCATGGCTGTGGCCCGGACTGCCAAGATCCTCGTCGGGGTGGGCGGGCACTTTGGGGGCTTTGGTTTGTGGCCCTGCCTCGCCGAGGGGGGTGGGATCAACCCAGGGTGGATCAATCAGGGGCCCTCAGCAGTGCCAAGGGAGCTCACCACCTAGGAAACGCCCCTAGGTCCCTTTGAACTGGCCGCCCACGCCCCCTTCCCCAGCCTGCCTTGCTCTGGGGTTTCCCGCCTTTTCACATTCCACAAGTCCCTGGGCCTTGACTGTTCCCCGCTGGGTCATCCAAGGCATTCCAGGACACCGGACGCTCTCTCCATCGCCTCCACCTAGATCCCTCGCTGTCCTCGCCTCCGTTTCCCCCCTGCCCCCTCCCCAACTCCTCCGTGGGCTCTTGGCATCCTTTCCCTACAGCAGTCCCAGAGCGCCACCCCCGAGGGCTGTGAGTTGCCTGGAGCCCAAGGCTCCGGCCAGAGACCTGAGGGGCCAGCCTCTGGACTGACAGCTAATGCCATTTGGGGCTTTTCTCATGTGGAGCCTGAGGCCCGCAACTCCACTGGCAACCCTCCAGTGCGAGTGCCCTGGAGAAACCCGCCCAAGGGGACAGTGTACCCCCTACTGTGGGGAAGGAGGTTCCTGTTTTCTCTGCACTGCTTCGACTTTAACGCCAAGGATCGACTCATACAATGGTGGCACGTGGAATAGCACTGTGGGAAAGCCCCACGGGAAAGACTCGAGGGAAACCACAGATCCCTTGATTCACGAGACGGGAAGCGTGACACTGCTGCTATAGCTCGGGAGGAAAGCCCACGTGCATGCCCCTACTCGAGACGAGGACTGACGCCCCTTGGGAGACTCCAGAATTACGCCAAGATCCATGTCAGTACTGGAGAGGAATCCTCAGGTTCCGGCCCCGACTCCACACAAGGTCTTTGGCCCCGGCATCGAAGGGAGAGGAATCCTGAGAGGCCCTGTAGCAACTCGCATGGGGACTGGCCTTTCCTGAGGTCACCAGAGCGGGTCCCTGAGGTCTCCGTTGTAACTCGAGAGCACCTGTCGCAACTCGAGAAAATCCAAGAGGTTCTCCCCTCCAGGCGAGATGAGGCCCATTTCCGCTCAGGCGTCTCGAGGCTAAGAACATCTAACCTCTGGAATGTCGAAAGTGTCCTTCACAACCTAGTTGCAAGTCAAGAAGTTCTCCGACATACCCGTCTCCACTCGAGAGGAAACACGAGGGTCCCGCCCGCTTCCAGAGGAGCCCCGTTTCCACCTCGCAGCTGGACATGAGGGATCCTTTCCCTGCTTGTTCGGGAAAGAATTTCCGGCATTCCCATCGCATCTCAAGAGGAGGCACTCTCCACAGGAAATGCGAGAGGAATTCCAGGGTCGTGTCACCATTCCAAGAGGCCCTCAGATGCCTCATTTCATTCCAGAGGAACCTGTTTTCCCTGCAATGCCTCGGCTTTGACGCCGAGGATCGACTCCCACCACGGTGGCACTTGGGACAGCCCTGTGGGAAAGCATCGTGGGAAAGCCTCGTGGGAAAGCCTGGAGGGAAATCCACAGATCCCTTGATCCACGCGAAGGGAAGCATGACACTGCTGCTACAGCTCGGAAGGAAAGTGCAGGTGCATGAGCCCACTCGAGACGAGGACTGTCTCCCCTGTGGAGACTGCAGAAGTACCTCAAGATCCATGTCAGCACTGCAGAGGCATCCTCAGGCTCCGGCCCCGACTCCACACAAGGTGTTAGGCCCCAGCATCGACGGGAGAGAAATCCGGAGTGTACCCCTAGCAACTCGCATGGGGACTGGCCTTTCCTGATGACACCATACGGGTCCCGGAGGGCCCCGTCATAAGTCGAGAGCACCTGCCACAACTCGAGAAAATCCAGGAGGTTCTCCCCTCCAGTCGAAATGAGGCCCATTTCCGCTGAGGCGTCTTGAGGCTATTCACATCTAACCTCCGGAAATTCCAAAGAGTCCTTCACACCCTTGCTGCAACTCAAGAAGTTCCCCAACATACCCGTCTCCACTCCAGAGGAAGCATGAGGGTCCCGCCGACATCCAGAGGAGCCCCGTTTCTGCCTTGTAGCTCGAGATGAGGGATCCTTTCCCTGCGTGGTCCGGAAAGAATTCCCAGCGTTCCTGTCCATTCTCAAGAGAAGACCCTTTCCACAGGAAAGGCGAGAGGAACTCCAGGGTCGTGCCACCATTCCCAGAGTCCCCCAGATGTCTCAGTCCTTTCCAGAGGAACCTGTTTTCCCTGCACTGCCTCGACTTTCACGCCGAGGATCGATTCACTCCACAGTGGCATGTGGGACATCCCTGTGGGAAAGCCTCGAGGGAAAGCCTCGTGGGAAAGCCTTGAGGGAAAGCCACAGATCCCTTGATCCATGCGACGGGAAGCGTGCCTCTGCTACTACAGCTCGGGAGGAAAGCGCTCGTGCATTCCCTGACTCGAGCCGAGGACTAACTCCCCCGTGGAGACTCCAGAAGTACCCTCAGATAAATGTCAGCACTGGAGAGGAATCCTCAGGTTCTGACACTGACTCGACACAAGGTCTTAGGCCCCGGCATCAACCGGAGAGGAATCCCAAGAGGCCCCCTAGCAGCTCGCATGGGGACTGGCCTTACCTTAGGCCACCAGATCGGGTCCCTGAGGTCCCCGTCGTAAGTAGAGAGCACCTGCCGCAACTCAAGAAAATCCAGGAGGTTTTCCCCTCCAGGCGAGATGAGGCCCGTTTCCATTGAAGGCATATCGAGGCTAATCACAGCGAAATTCTGGAACGTCCAAAGGGTCCTTCACACCCTTGCTGCAACTCAAGATGTTCCCCGACATACCCGTTCCCACCCGAGAGGAAACACGAGGATTGTGCCCACATAGAGAGGAGCCCCATTTCCCCCTCGTATCTCGAGATGAGGCATCCTTTCCCCGCCTCCTCGGGAAAGATTTCCTGGCATTCCCGATGCATCTCAAGAGGAGGCGCTCTCCACAGGAAAGGCGAGAGGAACTCCAGGGTCGTGCCATCATTCCAAGAGTCCCCCAGATGTCTCAGTCCATTTCAGAGGAACCTGTTTCCCTGCACTGCCTCGACTTTCACGCCGAGGATCAACTCACACAACGGTGGCACGTGGGACAGCCCTGTGGGAATGCCTCCTGGGAAAGCCACGTGGGAAAGCCTGGAGGGAGAACCACAGATCCCTTCATACACTCGACGGTGCCGGCGTCCAGCCCCGGTGGATCCAGGGAATTCTAAGGGTGGACGGTGTTGGCATGGTAAGACTTCTTTATTTATTAATATAAGATTAGATTAAGAAACTCTAGTGCAGTAGGAAGATTAAGTGGAGGAAGAGGGCTGAATAGCTTGGTGTACGGGGAAGGCCAATAAAATTCCAGACAAGGAATTTGCACCATCTACTTTGGGACACCGGCGCCCGCTCTAGTATCTAAGGGTGCCTCGCCTTAAGCTTCCTTTCGTGCGGGTCTTAACAGCCAGGGCAAGTAAGTAACCTGGCGAGCCTCCGCGCCCCAGGTGGAGATTCAGCCTGAAGTTAAAGAGCAGAGAGAGGGAAGGGAGAGAAGAAAAGAGAGAGAAAAACACGGGGGGAGCCAGAGTCCCAAGAAACCAGGCCGAGAGACTAGTTCGAGAAGCTGGCCCGAGAAACTGGTCCCCCTCCTTTATTGTTCAGAAGGCCTTTGATACACAGAGATCAATGGTAACACAAAATTATGTAGTGTTCGCAACCCAGATTCTTTCTGTATATCATTTTGTATACAAAAGGTCTCAGGTGATTTACATTATCTTCTGGCCAAGAGGCTTGTTAACACTTTTTGGCTCTCTTCCTTAATGAATGTTAATTTTGTTTCCCCTGAAGTGTTTTTTTTTTTTTTTTTTTTTAGTCTGCATCTCCTTAAAGCATTAAAGTTACATCTCTATAGAACAAACATGCCGTGGGATATAACAAAGAAGGTACTTAACTCAAAGATCTAATGTTGCTAATACCAGGTCTACTACTTGTTTTTCTATACGCCAACTATATCTAAAAATAAAGGATATGAAAATTTGGCAGCAAGCATTGACTCAACAAATGAAACTTTTCATCAGTCCTATTCTAAAGATTTAGACTCTTCAGAAGCCCCTACATTCCTAGGATGTTTTAAGCTTCCTTTGCCTCCTGCGGTCAGCAGGCCTCAAACAATCACATGCGCAGCTGTATGAGTCCTGCAGGCAGGCTAGAAAGCCATCAGAGGGGTTTTTAGATTGAAACACTCTTTCAAATGCAGAAGACTGAAGCCCTGAATTGACTTTTTCCAGAAAATGTCAAAAGAGTGGAAAAGCAGAGCACAAAAGCCGGCAGATTTTTGTTGGGGTACATGCTTAGGAATTTCCAGAGGGGTCCCTGAAGTCTGAGCACGCCTTGTGTATGTCAGCTTCCTTCCTCATGACCCTTGTCATGGCGGGCTTCCTCACACTGGCTCCCGGCATCTCACCCTTTTCCATTTTAATTAATTAATTAATTAATTTTAAAATCAGGTGCAGTTCGATCGCGAGATTCCAAATGTTCTGCTTGAAGAATCTTAGACAATACAGGGAAGAATGATTACGAGGAGCAAGATTATAAACAGTTGACAGAATAGTCTTTCCAGAAATGAAGTTAGAGAAAGTGTGGAGAAAGTCATTGGCTTCTCCTGGGGTGGTAAAATCTAATCGGGAGTGTTCAAGGTCTGAATCTGATTATGAAGTTTCCCTAAGTCTAAACTAATATCTGAGCTGTTCCAAAACACCTAAAACTTGATTTTTTAACATATTGGGCATTTACACTTGTTGAGTCAATGATTGCTGTCATAGTAACAATAACAGTTGTTGTAACACAGCAAGAACATAATTATCATATCAAATAAGTTGTTACAGTTACAGGACATCCTTTAAAACCACAAAAGAGCATACATTACTTTGAGGAGTTAAACAAGATGAAGACATCCATGGTTCACAAGTTGCTACATTAGGTACGTTAAGTTTTCTGGAATCATTGGTGAAAGAAGAACATAAGGAGAGGATAGACAAGCCAAAATAGAGTAAATAGAGTCATTTTCTGGTTGGAGTTTGCGCTGCAGCAGCTGTTAGTCCCGCCGGGATGTTGATGTTTCTTTTGCCTCCTTCTGCCATCGCGCGTGGCTGCCAAGCTACACGAAAATTTGAGCAAATAGTTTACAGTTCCCATACATCTCCTTTTCCCATCAAGTCTCTATCCCATAGTTTCGCAGATGGACGCTGGCGGAGCACTAGGTCCCATCAGTCAGTAAGGCTGGCCCCGCCCTTGGCTTTCGGTGCGGGCTGTTTCCCGCGGCGGTGGCGGCAGAGAAGTTCCTTTTTCTTTTGTGGCGAATCAGTCTGTCCGGGATCCAAATTGACGAATCTGCACCCTGTGAAAAAAAACATAAACACTTCCTCGACCCGCAGTAAATTCTGGGTCAGGATCTTTTTGTTATCTGGAGGAGATCTTTTCACTTTATCAACGGTTTTACATCTTATAGTTCCAAACAAATCAGCATTTAACTTATTACAAAGAGAACATGTTGTAAAATCTGATGGAGGAAAAACTATATTTAAATTATCCTTTTTTAATTTTTGAATTAACAAAGCATGTGAGGGTAAATGATGCAAGATTTGACCACAATAATTTCCTATAGCAATCTGCCAATCATCATCAAACATTTGAAAAGCATCAAGTTGTTTTGTTATATGGAATTACAATTTTTGATGGCTCTTTACTAAACAATTTAATAAATCAGTATACTTGAATTAATCTTTTTAATTAATATGTCAGTAATTTTTCCTTAGGCAGAGGCCATTGTTCCACCCACGCCAGATCTTGAGATTTTCATGTAATGGGGTAGGCAGCAAAAACACTGGCCTTCATTATAAATTTGGATATCCCAATCCAGTACATAGCTTGCGAGGAGTTGGACAAATTGGCTCAATTATTTTTGTCTGTTGTTTACCCAATCCTTTTGATGGATCATAGCCTATCTGCAGCATCTGAGAGGTCACTTTATCATCAGGGCTAAAAAGTAACACTCCCATTTGAGATAGCATGTCCCTCCCCCACAGGGTAAGGGGGAGCGAAGGAACAACATAAGGTTGGAAAGTTCCACAGGTATCCTCAAATTGCCAATCTAAAATTTTTGCACTGTTAACTACTGTGGGGGCTTGAGGGCAAATAAAACAAAATTTGACTCCTGAAATCTATCAGAGCAACTTGCCAAATCATCACTATTTTTGTAAAAGACTTGCAGTTGATCCTTATTGAATGGAATTAATATATTTGTTACTTATTTTCCAAAAAGTTTTACACTTCTTTTTTTTTTTTTTAATTAATTGTTCCACCAAGTTGGGATAAGATAAAACTATTTTTCTTGGGGTCATTGGTAGATGGAACCAATGGGCCTTCTTGTCACAAGCATCCTGTAGGTATACATTTTGTGGCAAGAATAATTTAATCTCCTCTTTTGGCAATATTAATCTTAATTACTGATCATTTAAAGCCTCATTCACTTTAACAAAAGCCAACTCTGTCTCACTAGTCAACCTTTTCTTAGAACTGGGATTAGGATTGTTTTTTTTTAAGCAATCAAACAAAAGGCTTTAAATCTACAGAAGTCAGTTTTAAATGTGGGCATATCCAATTAATATCACCTAATAATTTTTGGAAATCATTTAAAGTTAGTAAACAATCTCTCAGCAGCTTTAAAGGGCATCAGTTTTAAAACTTTTGGCAGACCTAAATATAAGAAGCAGGAAAAGAGGTGTTACACAATATCTTGTTTTGATCTCGCACCTGCTAAAACTGGGGCCAATTAATAAAAATTTAAAAAAAAATAGCACAGCTTTTGCTTTTTACCTTATTTTACCAGACA
This sequence comes from Capra hircus, assembly GCF_001704415.2. NCBI lineage: Eukaryota > Metazoa > Chordata > Mammalia > Artiodactyla > Bovidae > Capra > Capra hircus. The sequence goes on from NW_017211822.1 coordinate 16,870, forward strand.
GAAAAACCAGGACAAAAAAAACCCCAGAGGATCTAGATTCTAGCTTTTTTGGCGTGAGAATATTGCAGCTTCTAGGTCTTTAAAAGAATTTTTGTTAATGTCAAGATATAAAAATGTCATTGGCTGTTAGACAATGAGACAAGAGTTTCTTATCATGCTGAGAAGACTGGCCCAGCTCCTGGCCAACATATACATACTTGAAAATGGAAATTCATAGGATTAGAGAAAGTGGTATGCAAGATGGAAATGCCTATAAAATTAAGAGTGGGAGAGAGAGTGTAAAACTTCTTGGTGAGTAGTGAGCTCCCGGTTGCTGGAAGTAATGCAAGCAAGCATTAATGGTTACTTGTCATCTAAAAACGGCGTTTTTTTATAGACCAGATTTGGGCTATACCAAGATCATTGAAAAAGCTTATA
>NW_017211823.1:0-17286 GCF_001704415.2 Capra hircus
GAGATGAGTTCTCATTCTGCAGCGATATTAACTCGAGGAGACCGCCTCATGAGATGGAGATGCGACGGGAATGCAGGCAATTCTTTCCCAACCACGCAGGGAAAGGATCCATCCTCTCGAGCTAAGAGGCATAAACGGTGCTCCTCTGGATGTGGGCGGGACTCTCGTGCTTCCTCTCCAGTGGAGACGGTTATGTCGGGGAACTTCTTGAGTTGCAGCAAAGGGTGTGAAGGACCCTTTGGAAGTTCCAGAGGTTAGGTGTGATTAACCTCGAGACGCCTCAGTGGAAATGGGCCTCATCTCGCCTGGAGGGGAGAACCTCCTGGATTTTTTCGAGTTGGGGCAGGTGCTCTCGACTTACGAAAGGGACCTCAGGGACCCGTTCTGGTGGCCTCAGCAAAGGCCGGTCCCCCATGCGAGATGCTTGGGGCTTCTCGTTATTCCTCTACCTTCGATGTCGGGGCCTAAGACCTTGTGTGGAGTTGGTGCCGAAATCTGAGGATTCATCTGCAGTGCTGACATGGATCTTGGGGTACTTCAGGAGTCTCCCCAGGGGAGTCAGTGCTCGTCTCGAGTGTGGGCATGCAGTTCGATACCCTCCGAGCTGTAGCAGCAGTGTCACGCTTCCCGTCGAGTAGATCAAGGGATCTGTGGCTTTCCCTCGAGGCTTTCCCACGAGGCTTTCCCACAGGACTGTCCCACGTGCCACCGTGGTGTGAGTCGATCCTCGGCTTGAAAGTCGAGGCAGTGCAAGGAAAACAGTTTTTCCCTGGAATGGACTGAGACATCTGGGGGAATCTGGGAATGGTGGCACGACCCTGGAGTTCCTCTCGCCTTTCCTGTGGAAGAGCGCCTCCTCTTGAGATGTCGACGGGAACGCCGGGAAATTCTTTCCCGACCACGCAGGGAAAGGACCCCTCTTTCGAGCTAGAAGCGGAAACGGGCTCCTCTGGATGTGGGCGGGACTCTCGTGCTTCCTCTCGGATGGAGACGGGTATGTCGGGGAACTTCTTGAGTTGCAGCAAGGGTGTGAAGGACCCTTTGGAAGTTCCAGAGGTTAGGTGTGATTAGCCTCGAGACGCCTCAGCGGAAATGGGCCTCATCTTGCCTGGAGGGGAGAACCTCCTGGATTTCTCGAATTGCAGGCAAGGTGCTCTCGACTTACGACGGGGACCTCAGGGACCCGCTCTGGTTGCCTCAGGAAAGGCCAGTCCCCATGTGAGTTGCTCGGGGGCCATCTCCGGATTCCTCTTCCCTTCGATGCCGGGGCCTAAGACCTTGTGTGGAGTCGGTGCCGGAACCGGAGGATCCTCTCCAGTGCTGACATGGATCGTGGGTTACTTCTTGGAGTCTCCCCAGGGTGAGTCAGTCCTCGTCTTGAATGGGGGCATGTACGTGCGCTTTCCTCCGAGCTGTAGCAGCAGTGTCACGCTTCCCTTCGCGTGGATTCAAGGGATCTGTGGCTTTCCATCTGAGGCTTTCCCACGATGGCTTTTCAGAACCACAGGGCTGTCCCACGTGCCACCGTGGTGTAGTCGATCGTCGGCATTGAAAGTCGGGGCAGTGCAGGGAAAACAGGTTTCCCTGGAATGGACTGAGACATCTGGGGGACTCTGGGAATGGTGGCACGACCCTGGAGTTCCTCTCGCCTTTCCTGTGGAGAGCGCCTCCTCTTGAGATGCGATGGAACGCCTTGGAATTCTTTGCCGATCACGCAGGGAAAGGATCCACCTCTCGAGCTATGCAGGCGGAAACGGGGCTCCTCTGGATGTGGGCGGGACTCTCGTGCTTCCTCTCGAGTGGAGACGGGTATGTCGGGGAACTTCTTGAGTTGCAGGAAAGGGTGTGAAGGACCCTTTGGAGTTCAGAGGTTAGGTGTGATTAGCCTCGAGACGCCTCAGCGGAAATGGTCCTCATCTCCCCTGGAGGGGAGAACCTCCTGGATTTTCACGAGTTGTGGCAGGTGGTCTCGACTTACGACGGGGACCTCAGGGACCCGCTCTGGTGGCCTCAGGAAAGGCCAGTCCCATGCGAGTTGCTCGGGGGCCTCTCGGGATTCCTCTCCCGTCGATGCCGGGGCCTAAGACCTTTGTGTGGAGTCGGTGCCGGAACCTGAGGAATTCCTCTGCAGTGCTGACATGGATCTTGGGGTACTTCTGGAGTCTCCCCAGGGGAGTCAGTCCTCGTCTCGAGTGGGGGCATGCACGTGCGCTTTCCTCCCGAGCTGTAGCAGCAGTGTCACGCTTCCCTTCGCGTGGATCAAGGGATCTGTGGCTTTCCCTCGAGGCTTTCCCATCGAGGCTTTCCCACGAGGCTTTCCCACAGGGCTGTCCCATCGTGCCACCGTGGTTGTGAGTCGATCCTCGGCTTGAAAGTCGAGGCAGTGCAGGGAAAACAGGTTTCCCTGGAATGGACTGAGACATCTGGGGGACTCTGGGAATGGTGGCACGACCCTGGAGTTCCCTCTCGCCTTTCCTGTGGAGAGCGCCTCCTCTTGAGATGCAACGGGGAACGCCGGGAAATTCTTTCCCGACCACGCAGGGAAAGGATCCCTCCTTCGAGCTAGAGGCGGAAACGGCGCTCCTCTGGATGTGGGCGGGACTCTCGTGCTTCCTCTCGAGTGGAGACGGGTATGTCGGGGAACTTCTTGAGTTGCAGCAAGGGTGTGAAGGACCCTTTGGAAGTTCCAGAGGTTAGGTGTGATTAGCCTCGAGACGCCTCAGCGGAAATGGGCCTCATCTCGCTTGGAGGGGAGAACCTCCTGGATTTTTCTCGAGTTGCGGCAGGTGGCTCTCGACTTACGACGGGGACCTCAGGGACCCGCTCTGGTGGCCTCAGGAAAGGCCAGTCCCCATGCGAGTTGCTCGGGGCCTCTCGGGATTCCTCTCCTGTCGATGCTGGGACTAAGACCTTGTGTGGAGTCGGTGCCGGAACCTGAGGATTCTCTCCAGTGCTGACATGGGTCTTGGGGACTTCTGGAGTCTCCCCAGGGGAGTCAGTCCTCGTCTCGAGTGGGGGCATGCACGTGCGCTTTCCTCCCGAGCTGTAGCCGCAGTGTCACGCTTCCCTTTGCGAGGATCAAGGGATCTGTGGCTTTCCCTCGAGGCTTTCCCCACGAGGCTTTACATCGAGGCTTTCCAACAGGGCTGTCCCTCGTGCCACCGTGGTGTGAGGTCGATCCGTCGGCTTGAAAGTCGAGGCAGTGCAGGGAAAACAGGTTTCCCTGGAATGGACTGAGAAATCTGGGGGACTCTGGGAATGGTGGCACCACCCTGGAGTTCCCTCTCGCCTTTCCTGTGGAGAGCAGCCTCCTCTTGAGATGCGACGGAAACGCCGGGAATTCTTTCCCGACCACGCAGGGAAAGGATCCCTCCTTTCGAGCTAGAAGCGGAAACGGGGCTCCTCTGGTGTGGGCGGGACTCTCGTGCTTCCTCTCGAGTGGAGACGGGTATGTCGGGGATCTTTTTGAGTTGCAGCAAGGGTGTGAAGGACCCTTTGGAAGTTCCAGAGGTTAGGTGTGATTAGACTCTGAGACACCTCAGCGGAAATGGGCCTCATCTCGCCTGGAGGGGAGAACCTCCTGGATTTTTCTCGAGTTTCGGCAGTGTGCTCTCGACTTACGACGGGTACCTCAGGGACCCGCTCTGGTGGCCTCAGGAAAGGCCAGTCCCCATGGAGTTGCTCGGGGCCTCTCGGTATTCCTCTCCCGTCGATGCCGGGGCCTAAGACCTTGTGTGGAGTTCGGTGCCAGAACCTGAGGATTCCTCTCCAGTGCTGACATGGATCTTGGGGTACTTCTGGAGATCTCCCCAGGGAGTCAGTCCTCGTCTCGAGTGGGGGCATGCACGTGCGCTTTCCTCCCGAGCTGTAGCAGCAGTGTCACGCTTCGCCATTCGCGTGGATCAAGGGATCTGTGGCTTTTCCCTCGAGCGCTTTCCCACGAGGCTTTCCCACGAGGCTTTCCCACAGGGCTGTCCCATGTGCCACCGTGGTGTGATGCGATCTTCGGCTTGAAAGTCGAGGCAGTGCAGGGAAAACAGGTTTCCCTGGAATGGACTGAGACATCTGGGGGACTCTGGGAATGGTGGCACGACCCTGGAGTTCCTCTCGCCTTTCCTGTGGATGAGCGGCTCCTCTTGAGATGCGACGGAACGCCGGGAAATTCTTTCCCGACCACGCAGGGAAAGGATCCCTCCTCTCGAGCTAGGAGGCGGAAACGGGGCTCCTCTGGATGTGGGCGGGACTCTCGTGCTTCCTCTCGAGTGGAGACGGGTATGTCGGGGAACTTCTTGAGTTGCAGCAAGGGTGTGAAGGACCCTTTGGAAGTTCCAGAGGTTAGGTGTGATTAGACCTCGAGACGCCTCAGCGGAAATGGGCTCATCTCGCCTGGAGGGGAGAACCTCCTGGATTTTCTCGAGTTGCGGCAGGTGCTCTCGACTTATCGACAGGGAATCCTCAGGGACCCGCTCTGGTGGCCTCAGGAAAGGCCAGTCCCCATGCGAGTTGCTCGGGGGCCTCTCGGGATTCCTCTCCCGTCGATGCCGGGGCCTAAGATCTTGTGTGGAGTGCGGTGCCGGAACCTGAGGATTCCTCTCCAGTGCTGACATGGATCTTGGGGTACTTCTGGAGTCTCCCCAGGGGTAGTCAGTCCTCGTCTCGAGTGGGGGCATGCACGTGCGCTTTCCTCCCGAGCTGAAGCCAGCAGTGTCACGCTTCCCTTCTGCGTGGATCAAGGGATCTAGTGGCTTTCCCTCGAGGCTTTCCACGAGGCTTTCCCAGAGGCTTTCCCACAGGGCTGTCCACGTGCCACCGTGGTGTGAGTCGATCCTCGGCTTGAAAGTCAGGCAGTGCAGGGAAAACAGGTTTCCCTGGAATGGACTGAGACATCTGGTGGACTCTGGGAATGTGGCACGACCCTGGAGTTCCTCTCGCCTTTCCTGTGGAGAGCGCCTCCTCTTGAGATGCGACGGGAACGCCGGGAATTCTTTCCCGACCACGCAGCGAAATGGATCCCTCCTCTCGAGCTAGGAGGCGGAAACAGGGCTCCTCTGGATGTGGGCGGGACTCTCGTGCTTCCTCTCGAGTGGAGACGGGTATGTCGGGGAACTTCTTGAGTTGCAGCAAGGGTGTGAAGGATCCTTTGGAAGTTCCAGAGGTTAGGTGTGATTAGCCTCGAGGCGCCTCAGCGGAAATGGGCCTCATCTCGCCTTGGAGGGGAGAACCTCCTGGATTTTCTCGAGTTGCGGCAGGTGCTCTCGACTTACGATGGGGACCTCAGGGACCCGCTCTGATTTCCTCAGGAAAGGCCAGTCCCCATGCGAGTTGTTTGGGGGCATCTCGGAATTCCTCTCCCGTCAATGCCGGCGCCTTATACCTTGTGTGGAGTCGGTGCTGGAACCTGAGAATAACTCTCCAGTGCTTACATGGTTCTTGGGGTACTTCTGGAGTCTCCCAGGTGAGTCAGTCCTCATCTCTAGTGGGGGCATTCATGTGCACTTTCCTCCAGAGCTGTAGCAGCAGTGTCACGCTTCCCTTCGCCAGGATCCAGGGATCTCTGGCTTTATCTGGAGGCTTTCCCACGATGCTTTTTCATGAGGATTTCCCACAGGGCTGTCCACTTGCCACCGTGGTGTGAGTCGTTCTTCGGATTGAAAGTCGAGCAGTGCAGGGAAAACAGGTTTCCCTGGAATGGACTGAGACATCTGGGGGCTCTGGAATGGTGGCACCACCCTGGAGTTCCTCTCGCCTTTCCTGTGGAGAGCACCTCCCCTTGAGATGTGACGGAAACACCGGGAATTCTTTCCCGACCACGCAGGGAAAGGATCCCTCCTCTCGAGCTAGGAGGCGGAAACGGGGCTCCTCTGGGTGTGGGCAGGACTCTCGTGCTTCCTCTCGAGTGGAGACTGGTATGTCGGGGATCTTCTTGAATTGCAGCAAGTGTGTGAAGGACCCTTTGGAAGTTCCAGAGCTTAGGTGTGATAAGATTCGAGACTCCTCAGCGGAAATGGGCCTCATCTCGCCTGGAGGGGAGAACCTCCTGGATTTTCTCGGAGTTGCGGCAGGTGCTCTCAACTTACGACGGGTACCTCAGGGACCCGCTCTGGTGGCCTCAGGAAAGGCCAGTCCCCATGGAGTTGCTCGGGGGCCTCTCGGTATTCCTCTCACGTCGATGCCGGGGCCTAAGACCTTTTGTGGATTCGGTGCCAGAACCTGAGGATTCCTCTCCAGTGCTGACATGGATCTTGGGGTACTTCTGGAATCTCCCCAGGGGAGTCAGTCCTCGTCTCGAGTGGGGGCATGCACGTGCGCTTTCCTCCCGAGCTGTAGCAGCAGTGTCACGCTTCCCTTCGCGATGAACAAGGGATCTGTGGCATTCCCTCAAGGCTTTCCCACGAGGCTTTCCCACGAGGCTTTCCCGCAGGGCTGTCCCACGTGCCACCGTGGTGTGAGTCGATCCTCGGCTTGAAAGTCGAGGCAGTCCAGGGAAACAGGTTTCCCTGGAATGGACTGAGACATCTGGGGGACTCTGGGAATGGTGGCGTGACCTGGAGTTCCTCTCGCCTTTCCTGTGGAGAGTGCCTCCTCTTGAGATGCGACGGGAACGCCGGGAATTCTTTCCCGACCACGCAGGGAAAGGATCCCTCCTCTCGAGCTAGGAAGCGGAAAAGGGGCTCCTAAGGATGAGGGCGGCACTCTCGTGCTTCCTCTCGAGTGGAGACGGGTATGTCGGGGAACTTCTTGAGTTGCAGCAAAGGTGTGAAGGACCCTTTGAAAGTTCCAGAGTTTAGGTGTGATAAGCCTCGAGACTCCTCAGCGGAAATGGGCCTCATCTCGCCTGGAGGGGAGAACCTCCTGGATTTTCTCGAGTTGCCCCAGGTGCTCTCGGCTTCCGACGGGGACCTCAGGGACACGCTCTAGTGCCCTCAGGAAAGGCCCGTCCCCATGCGAGTTGCTCGTGGGCCTCTAGCGATTCCTCTCCCGTCTATGCCGGGGCCTGAGACATTGTGTGGAGTCGGTGCTGGAACCTGAGGATTCCTCTCCAGTTCTGACATGGATCTTGGGGTACTTCTGGAGTCTCCCAGGGGAGTCAGTCCTCGTCGCGAGTGTGGCGTGCACGTGCGCTTTCCTCCCGAGCTTTAGCAGCAGTGTCACGCTTCCCTTTGCGTGGATCCAGGGATCTGTGGCTTTCTCAGTAGGCTTTCCCACGAGGCTTTCCCACTAGGCTTTTCACAGGGCTCTCCCACGTGCCACTGAGTTCTGAGTCGATCCTCGGCTTGAAAGTCGAGGCATTGCGGGGAAAACAGGTTTCCCTGGAATCGACTGAGACATCTGGGGGCTCTGTGAATGGTGGCACGACCCTGAGTTCCTCTCTCCTTTCCTGTGGAGAGCGCCTCTTCTTGAGATGGGACGGGAACGCCGGAAATTCTTTCCCGACCACGAAGGGAAAGGATCCCTCCTCTCGAGCTATGAGGCTGAAACGGGGCTCTTCTGGTTGTGGGCGGGACTCTCGTGCTTCCTTTCGAGTGGAAACGGGTATGTCGGGGAACTTCTTGAGTTGCAGCAATGGTGTGAAGGGCCCTTTGGAAGTTCCAGAGGTTAGGTGTGATTAGCCTCGAGATGCCTCAGCGCAAATGGGTCTCATCTCGCCTGGAGGGGAGAACCTCCTGGATTTTCTCGAGTTGCGCCAGGTGCTCTCGACTTACGACGGGGACCTCAGGGACCCGCTTTGGTGGCCTCAGGAAAGGCCAGTCCCCATGCGAGTTGCTCGGGAGCCTCTCGTGATGTCTCTCCCTCTCCAATGCTGTCTTGGATCTTGACTGGCCTTTCCTGAGGCCACCAGAGCGGGTCCCTGCGGTCCCCATTGTAAGTCGAGAGCACCTGCCGCAACTGGAGAAAATCAAGGATGTTCTCCCCTCCAGGCAAAATGAAGCCTATTTCCGCTGACACATCTCAAGGCTAAGCACACTTAAACTCTGGAACTTCCAAAGGGTCCTTCACACCCTTGCTGCAAATCAAGAAGTTCCCCGACATACCCGTCTGCACTTAAGAGGAAGCACGATAGTTCCGCCCACATCCAGAGGAGCCCCGTTTCCGCCTCATAGCTCGAGAGGAGGGATCCTTTCCCTTCGAGGTCGGGAAAGAATTCCCGGCGTTCTCGTCGCATCTCAAGAGGAGGCGCTCTCCACAGGAAAGGCGAGAGGAACTCCAGGGACATGCCACCATTCTCCGAGTCCCCCAGATGTCTCAGTCCATTCCAGGGAAACCTGTTTCCCCGCACTGACTCGACTTTCAAGCCGAGGATCGACTCACACCACTGTGGCACGTGGGACAGCCCTGTGGCAAAGCCTCGTGGGAAAGCCTCGTGGGAAAGCCTCGAGGGAAAGCCACAGATACCTTGATCCACGAGATGGGAAGCGCGACACTGCTGCTACCGCTCGGGAGGAAAGCGCACGTGCATGACCCCACTCGAGCCGAGGACTGACGCAAGCTTGGGAGACTCCAGAAGTACGCCAAGATCCATGTCAGCACTGGAGAGGAATCCTCAGGTTCCGGTCCCGACTCCACACAAAGTCTTAGGCCCCGGCATAGACGGGAGAGGAATCCTGAGAGGCCCCCTAGCACCTCGCATGGGGACTGGCCTTTCCTGAGGTCACCAGAGCGGGTCCCTGATGTCTCCGTCGTAACTCGAGAGCACCTGACGCAACTCGAGAAAATCCAGGAGGTTCTCCCCTGCAGGCGAGATGAGGCCCGTTTCCACTGAGGTGTCTCGAGGCTAATCACACGTGAACTCTGGAACTTCAAAAGAGTCTTTCACAGTCATGCTGCAACTCAAGAAGTTCCCTGACATACCCGTCTCCACTCAAGAGGAAACACGAGGGTCCCGGCCACATCCAGAGGAGCTCCGTTTCCGGCTCGTAGCTCGAGATGAGGGATCCTTTCCCTACATGGTCGGGAAAGAATTTCCGGCATTCCCATCGCATCTCAAGAGGAGGCGCTCTCCAAAGGAAAGGGGAGAGGAACTGCAGGGTCGTGCCACCATTCCAAGACTCCCCCAGATGTCTCAGTCCATTCCACAGGAACCTGTTTTCCCTGCACTGCCTCGGCTTTCACGCCGAGGATCGACTCACACCACCGAGACACGTGGGACAGCCCTGTGGGAGAGCCTCGTGGGAAAGACTCGAGGGAAAGTCACAGATCCCTTGGTCCACGCAAGCAGAAGCATGACACTGCTGCTACAGCATGGGAGGAAAGGGCACACTCATGCTCCCACTCGAGACGAGGCCTGAATCCCCTGGGGAGACTCCAGAGGTAGCCCAAGATCCATGTCAGCACTGGAAAGGAATCCTCAGGTTCCGGCACCGACTGCACACAAGGTCTTAGGCCCCGACATCGAAGGGAGAGGAATCCCGAGAGGCCCCCGAGCAACTCGCATGGGGACTGGCCTTTCCTCAGGCCACCTAAGCGGGTACTTGAGGTCCAGGTCGTAAGTCGAGAGCACCTGCCGCAACTCGAGAAAATCCAGGAGGTTCTCCCCTCCAGGTGAGATGAGGCCCATTTCCGCTGAGGCGTCTCGAGGCTAATCACACCTAAACTCTCGAACTTCCAAAGAGTCCTTCACACCCTTGCTTCAACTCAAGAAGTTCCCCAACATACCCGTCGCCACTTGAGAGGAAGCAAAGGATCCCGCCCATATCCAGTGGAGCCCCTTCTCTGCCTCATAGCTCGAGAGGAGGGATCCTTTCAGTGCGTGGTCGGGAAAGAATTCCCTGCATTCCCATCGCATCTCAAGAGGAGGCGCTCGCCACAGGAAAGGCGAGAGGAACTCCAGGGTCGTGCCACCATTCCCAGAGTCCCCAAGATGTCTCAGTCCATTCCAGGGAAAACTGTTTTCCTGGCACTGCCTCCACTTTCAAGCCGAGGATCGACTCACACCACGGTTGCACGAGGGAAAGCCCTGTGGGAAAGCCTCGTGGAAAGCGTCGTGGTAAACCCTCGAGGGAAAGCCACTGATCCCTTGATCCACACGAAGGGAAGCGTGACACTGCTGCTACAGCTCTGGAGGAAAGCACACGTGCAAGCCCCAACTCGAGACGAGGACTGACTCCCCTGGGGAGACTCCAGAAGTACCCCAAAATCCATGTCAGCACTGGAGAGGAATACTCAGGTTCCGGCACCGACACGACACAAGGTCTTAGGGCCCGGCTACGACGGGAGAGGAATTCCGAGAGGCCCCCTAGCCACTCGCATGGGGACTGACCTTTCCTGAGGCCACCAGAGCGGGTCCCTGAGGTCCCTGTCGTAAGTCGAGGACACCTGCCGCAACTCGAGAAAATCCAGGAGGTTCTCCCTTTCAGGGGAGATGAGGCCCATTTCCGCTGTGGCGTCACGAGGCTAATCACACCTAACCTCTGGAACTTCCAAAGGGTCCTTAACACCCTTGCTGCAACTCAAGAAGTTACCCCACATACCCGTCTCCACCCGAGAGGAAACACGAGAGTCCCACGCACATTCAGAGTAGCCCTGTTTCCACCTCCTAGCTCGAGAGGAGGGATCCTTTCCCTGCGTGTTCGGTCAAGAATTCCCGGCTTTCCCGTCGCATCTCCAGAGGAGGCGCTCTCCACACGAAAGACGAGAGGAACTCCAGGGTCGTGCCACCATTCCCAGAGTCCCCCATGTGTCTCAGTCCATTCCAGGGAAAACTGTTTTCCCTGCACTGCCTCGACTTTCAAGCCGAGGATCGACTCACACCACTGTAGCACGTTGGGACAGCCCTGTGGAAAAGCCTCGTGGGAAAGCCTCGAGGGAAAGCCTCGAGGGAAAGCCAGAGATCCCTTGATCCACGCGAAGGGAAGAGTGACACTGCTGCTACAGCTCGGGAGGAAAGCGCACGTGCATGACCCCACTCGAGACGAGGATTTACTCCCTGGGGAGACTCCAGAAGTACCCCAAGAACCATTTCAGCACTGGAGAGGAATCCTCAGGTTATGGCACCGACTCCAAACAAGGTCTTAGGCCCTGGCATCGATGGGAGAGGAATTCCGAAAGGCCCCTGAGCAACTCACATGGGTACTGGCCTTTCCTGAGGCCACCAGAGCGGGTTCCTGAGGTCCCCGTCCTAAGTCGAGAGCACCTGCCGCAACTCGAGAAAATCCAGGAGGTTCTCCCCTCCAGGCGAGATGAGGCCCTTTTCCTCTGAGGCGTCTCGAGGCTAACCATACCTAACATCTGGAACTTCCAAAGGGTCCTTCACACCCTTGCTGCAACTCAAGAAGTTCCCCGACATACCTGACTCCACTCGAGAGGAAGCACGAGAATCCCGCCCACATCCAGAGGAGCCCCGTTTCCGCCTCATACCTCGAGGTCAGGTATCCTTTCCCTGCATGTTCGGGAAAGAATTCCCGGTGTTCCCGTCGCATCTCATGAGGAGGCGCTCTCCACAGGAAAGGCGGAGGAACTCCAGGGTCATGCCACCATTCCAAGAGTCCCCCAGATATCTCAGTCTGCCGGGGTCCAGCCCCGCTGGATCCAGGGAATTCGACGGATGGACGGCGTTGTCGTGGAAAGTCTTTTTTATTTATTAATGTAAGATTAGATTAAGAAATTATAGTGTAGTAAGAAGATTAACTGGAGGAAAAGGGCTGAATATCTTGGTTTACGTGGAAGGCCAATAAAATTCCAGACAAAGAATTTTCACCATCTACGTTGGGCCACCAGCCCCTGCTTGAATATCTAAGGGTGCCTCACCTTAAGCTCCCTTTCGTGCAGGTCTTAACAGCCAGGCAAGTAAGTAGACCTGGCGAGCCTCCGCGCCCCTGGTGGAGATTCAGCCTGAAGTTAAAGTAAAAAGCAGAGAGAAGGAAAGGGAGAGAAGAAGAAAGAGAGAAAAAGACACGGGGGGAGCCTGAGTCTCAAGAAACCAGGCCGAGAGACTAGTTCGAGAAACTGGTCCGAGAAACTGGCCCCATCCTTTATTGTTCATAAAGCCTTTTATACTTTTGATAAAACATGGAGTTCAATGGGTAACACAAAATTATGTAGCGTTTGCACCCCAGACTCTTTCTGTACATCATTTTGTATACAAAAGGTCTCTGGTGATTTACATTATCTTCTGGCCAAGAGGCTTGTTAAACACTTTTTGGCTCTCTTCCTTAATGAATGTTAATTTTGTTTCCTCTGAAGTGTTTTTCTTTAATCTGCATTTCCTTAAATCATTAAAGTTACATCTCTATAAAACAAAGGTGCAGTGGGTTATAACAAAGAAGGTACTTAACTCAAAGATCTAATGTTCCTAATACCAGGTCTACTACTTGTTTTTTTAATATACCAACTCTATCTAAAAATAAAGGATATGAAAATTTAGCAGCAAGCATTGACCCAAAAAATGAAACTTTTAATCAGTCCTATTATAAAGATTTTGACTCCTCGGATGCCCCTACATTCCTAGGATGCTTTAAGCTTCCTGTGCCTCCTGGGGAAAGGAGGCCTCAAACAATCACATGCCCAGCTGTACGAGTCCTGCAGGCAGGCTAGAAAGCATTCAGAGGGGTTTTTGGATTGAAACACTCTTTCAAATGCTGAAGACTAAAGCCCTGAATTGACTTTTTCCAGAAAATGTCAGAAGAGTGGAAAAGCAGAGCAAAAAAGCCGGCAGATTTTTGTTGGGGTATGTGCGTAGGAACTTCCAGAGGGGTCCCTGAAGTCTGAACACACCATGCCTATGTCAGCTTTCTTCCTCATGACGTTATCACGGACGGGAGTCCTCATACTGGCTCCCAGCATCAGTCCAATCCAGAGGAACCTGTTTTCCCTGCACTGCCTCGACTTTCACGCTGAGGATCAACTCACACCACGGTGGCACGAGGGAAAGCCCTGTGAGAAAGCCTCGTGGGAAAGCCTCCAGGGAAAGCCACAGATCCCTTGATCCACACGACGGGAAGCGTGACCCTGCTGCTACAGCTCGGGAGGAAAGCACACGTGCGTGCCCTCACTTGAGAGGAGGATTGACTCTCCAGGGGAGACTCCAGAAGAACCCCAATATCCATGTCAGCACTGCAGAGGAAACCTCAGGTTCCGGCCCCGAACCACACAAGTTGTTCGGCCCGGGCATCAACAGGAGAGTTATCAAGAGAAGCCCCCCAGCATCTGGCATGGGGACTGGCCTTTGATGAAGCCACCAGAGCGGGTCCCTGACGTCCCCGTCGTAAGTCGGGAGCACCTGCCGCAACTCGAGAAAATCCAGGAGGTTCTCCCCTCCAGGCGAGATGAGGCCCATTTCCAATGAGGTGTCTCGAGGCTAATTACATCTAATCTCTGGAACTTCCAAAGGGTCCTTCACACCCTTGCTGCAACTCAAGAAGTTCCCCGACATTCCCATCTCCACTCGAGAGGAAACACGAGGGTCCTGCCCACATCCAGAGTAGCCCCGTTTCATCCTCCTAGCTAGAGATGAGGGATCCTTTCCCTGCTTGGTCGGGAAAGAACTTCCGGCATTCCCGTCGCATCTCAGGTGGAGGCGCTCTCCACAGGAAGGGAGAGAGGAACTCCATGGTCGTGCCACCATTTCAAGCGTCCCCAGATGTCTCAGTCCATTCCAGAGGATCTTGTTTTTACAGAGTGCCTAAACTTTCATGCCGAGGATCGCCTCACACCACGGTGGCACGGGGGACAGCCCTGTGGGAAAGCCTCGTGGGAAAGCCTCTAGGAAAAGCCTAGAGGAAAAGCCACAGATCCATTGATCCACGCGACGGGAAGCATGACACTGCTGCTACAGCTCGGGAGGAAGGGGCATGCGCATGCCCCCACTCGAGACGAGGACTGATTCCCCTTGGGAGACTTCAGAAGTATCCCAAAAACATGTCAGCACTGGAGAGGAATACTCAGGTTCTGGCCCCCACTCCACACAAGGTCTTGGGCCCCGGCATCTACCGGTGAGGAATCCCGAGAGGCCCTCTAGCAACTCACATGGGAACTGGTCTTTCCTAAGGCCAACAGAACGGGTCCCTGAGGTCCCCGTCGTAAGTCGAGAGCACCTGCCACAACTCGAGAAAATGAAGGAGATTCGCCCCTTCAGGCGAGATGAAGCCCATTTCCACTGAGACGTCTCGAGGCTAATCACACCTAACCTCTGGAACTTCCAAAGGGTCCTTCACACCATAGCTGCAACTCAAGAAGTTCCACGAGAGACCCGTCGCCACTACATAGGAATCACCAGGGTACCACCCACATCCAGAGGAGCCCCAATTCCCCCTCCTAGCTCAATGTGAGGGATCCTTTCCCTGATTGGCCGGGAAAGAATTCCTGTCGTACCTGTCGCATCTCAAGAGGAGGCACGCTCCGCAAGAAAGGTGAGAGGAACTCCAGGGTCGTTCCACCATTCCAAGAGTCCCCCAGAAGTCTCAGTCCTTTACAGAGGAACTTGTTTACCCTGCACTGCCTCGACGTTCACGCGGAGGACCGACACACACGATGGTGGCACGTGGGACAGCCCTGTGGGAAAGCCTCGTGGGAAAGCCTCGAGGGAAAACAAGAAACCCCTTGATCAACCCAACGGGAAAATTGACTCTGCTCCTAATGCTCGGGAGAAAAGCGCACGTGCATGCCCCCATTGGAGACGAAGATGACTCCCCTGTGGAGACTCCAGTAGTACCCCAAGATCCATGTTAGCACTGGAGAGGAAACCTCAGGTTCGGGCACCGACTCCAAACAAGGTCTTAGGCCCCGTCATCGACCGGAGAGGAATCCCGAGAGGCCCCTTAGCAACTCGCAAGTCGACTGGCATTTCCTGAGTGGACCAGAGCGGGTTACATAAGTCCCGGTCGTAACTGGAGAGCACCTGCTGAAACTCGAGAAAATCCAGGAGGTTCTCCCCTGCAGGCGAGATGAGGCCCATTTCCGCTGAGGCGTCTCGAGTCTAATCACACCTAACCTCTGGAACTTCCAAAGGGTCCATCACACCCTTGCTGCAACTCAAGAAGTTCACCGACATACCCGTCTCCACACGAGAGGAAGCACCAGAGACCCGCCCACATCCAGAGGAGCCCCGTTTCCGCCTCCTAGCTCGAGAGGAGGGATCCTTTCCCTGCGTAGACAGGAAAGAATTCCTGGCGTTCCTGGCGCATCTCAAGAGGAGGCGCTCTCCACAGGAAAGGCGAGAGGAACTCCAGGGTCGTGCCACCATTCCCAGAGTCCCCCAGATGTCTCAGTCCATTTCAGGGAAACCTGATTTCCCTGCACTGCCTCGAATTTCTAGCCGAAGATCGACTCACACCAGGATGGCACATGAAACAGCCCTGTGGGGAAAGCCTCGTGGGAAAGCCACGAGGGAAAGCCACAGATCCTTGATCCATGCAAAAGGAAGCGTGACACTGCTGCTACAGCTCGGGAGGAAAGCGCACGTTCATGCCCCCACACAAGACGACGACTAACTCCCCTGGGGAGACTCCAGAAGTACCCCAAGATCCATGTCCACACTGGAGAGGAATCCTCCGGTTCCGGCACCGACTCCATACAAGGTCTTAGGCCCCGGCATCGAAGGGAGAGGAATCCTGAGAGGCCCCCGAGGAACTCGCATGGCTCCTGGCCCTTCCTGAGGCCACTAGAGCGGGTCCCTGAGGTCCCCGTCGTAAGTCGAGAGCACCTGCCGCAACTAGAGAAAATCCATTAGGTTCTCCCCTCCAGACGAGATGAGGCCCATTTCCGCTGAGGCGTCTCGACGCTAATTACACCTAACCTCTGGAACTTCCAAAGGGTCCTTCACACCCTAGCTGCAACTCAAGAGGTTCCAGGAGAGACCCGTCGCCACTCCATAGGAATCACCAGGGTACCACCCACATCCAGAGGAGCCCCAATTCCCCCTCCTGGCTCAAAATGAGGGATCCTTTCCCTGATTGGCCGGGGAAAAATTCCTGTCGTACCTGTCGCATCTCAAGAGGAGGCACGCTCCACAAGAAAGGTGAGAGGAACTCCAGGGTCGTTCCACCATTCCAAGAGTCCCCCAGATGTCTCAGTCCTTTCCAGAGGAACTTGTTTACCCTTCACTGCCTCGACGTTCACGGGGAGGACTGACTCACACGATGGTGGCACGTGGGACAGCCCTGTGGGAAAGCCTCGTGGGAAAGCCTCGTGGGAAAGCCTCGAGGGAAAACAAGAAACCCCTTGATCAACCCAACGGGAAAATTGACTGTGCTCCTAATGCTCGGGAGAAAAGCGCACGTGCATGCCCCCATTGGAGATGAAGATGACTACCCTGTGGAGACTCCAGTAGTTACCCAAGATCCATGTCAGCACTGGAGAGGAAACCTCAGGTTCGGGCACCGATTCCAAACAAGGTCTTAGGCCCCGTCATCGACCGGAGAGGAATCCCGAGAGGCCCCTTAGCAACTCCAAGTCGACTGGCATTACCTGAGCGGACCAGAGCGGGTTACATAAGTCCCGGTCGTAACTGCGAGAGCACCTGCTGACACTCGAGAAAACCCAGGAGGTTCTCCCCCTGCAGTCGAAATGAGGCCCATTTCCGCTGAGGCGTCTCGAGTCTAATCACACCTAACCTCTGGAACTTCCAAAGGGTCCTTCACACCCTTGCTGGCAACTCAAGAAGATCCCCCGACATACCCCTCTCCACTCGAGAGGAAGAACAAGAGTCCCGACCACATCCAGAGGAGCCCCGTTTCAGCCTCGTACCTCGCGGTCAGGTATCCTTTCCCTGTATGTTCCGGAAAGAATTCCCGGGTGTTCCCGTCGCATCTCATGAGGAGGCGCTCTCCACAGGAAAGGCGAGAGAAACTCCAGTGTCGTGCCATCATTCCAAGAGTCCCCAGATATCTCAGTGTGCCGGTGTCCAGCCACGCTGCATCCAGGGAATTCGACGGATGGACGGCGTTGACGTGGAAAGTCTTGTGTATTTATTAATGTAAGATTAGATTAAGAAATTATAGGGTAGTAAGAAGATTAACTGGAGGAAAAAGGCTGAATAGCTAGGTTTACGCGGAAGGCCAATAAAATTCCCGACAAGGAATTTTCTGGCGGACTCTGGGAATGGTGGCACGACCCTCGAGTTCCTCTGTGACTTTCACACTAGGCTTTCCCACAGGGCTTTCCCACGAGTCTTATCCACAGGGCTGTCCATGTGCCACCGTGGTGTGAGTCGATCCTCGGCTTGAAAGTCGAGGCAGGGCAGGGAAAACAGGTTTCCCTGGAATGGACTGAGACATCTGGGGGACTCTGGAATGGTTGCACGCAAGAGGAAGGTGCTCTCACAGAAAGGCCTAGAGAGGAACTCCAGGCCGT
>NW_017211824.1:0-17282 GCF_001704415.2 Capra hircus
AAGTAAACTTTAAAAATCTGTAAAACTAAGATTCCCTTAAATGTTCCAACATATGTCAATATATTAAGTAAGAGTTCAACTGAAATCCCAACTCCAAACGGGTTAGTTAATTACATATTTTCCTTTGGAACAAGAGTCACATCCTCTTCGGGTTGAGCTGTTGTGGGTATCCAGAGAGGTTGACCTGTAGCACTGTCTCATAAAAAAACACATGATTTGTGAAAGTAATTGGAGTGCCATTGCCCTAAGTAAACAGTAAATTATGTGCATATATGTGATGATGATGTCAGAGAAAGTAACTTAATGATCTGAGTGGTAATTTGATTTTCTGGTATTGGTAATAGACTAAAAGCAAATGCTCTGGTAACATCAGATAACCCTTCATTTTTATCTTTCAAAGCTGATGCAGATGACCAGATGATTATTTTCTCTTAGTCTTTTAATACAGAAAATTAAGAGATTTCTTAGCATTCAATCTTCCTTACATTCCCTGGTCACGGTGCACTCTTTGAACATGCTGCTCTGGATTATGCTGACTAGTATTTGGGGCTTTCCTATTAATGTTGCAGGCAACATCGGCAGCGTAGGTGCCAATAATCTGTCTGAGAGATGCATGAATAAGCATGGAAATGTGTTCACAGAACCTCATGCAAGCTAAGGAACCCAGAAGGACAAGTGAGGGGCGGCTCGGCAAGGAGGGTGGGCACCTGGCTGACTCCTCTGCTCCAAGCGCAGCGGGCCTCGCCGCCATCCTGTAAGACGCAGAGTCCTGGCTCCTCCCCTGGGCCCTGGCCCCTGGCCCCTGCCCTTCACCCACCGCCCGCCTGGGGAAACCTAGGCCCCGCCCCTCGCTTCTGATCCCGCCTCCTTACGCCCATTAGCTCCACCCCTCCCCAACCCTCTTCTTCCGCCCCTTCAGCCCTAGCTCCGCCTCCATATTGCGCCTGTGCACTAGCAACCATCTGCTCAGGGGGTGGTGCCTGTACAGGCGCCAGTATGGCTCATGGCCCCGCCACCACTCTGCCCTGGGCCCGCCTCCAGGAAAGCGCTGGTGAGGCTTGGCCTGTCAATTAAGATCAGAATGGTAGTGGGATTTCACGGTGTTTGGCAGCTGCTAAGTCGTTTTAGTCGTGTCCGACTCTGTGCGACCCCATAGATGGCAGCCCACCAGGCTCCCCTGTCCCTGGGATTCTCCAGGCAAGAACACTGGAGTGGGTTGCCATTTCCTTCTCCAATGCATGAAAGTGAAAAGTGAAATTGAAGTTGCTCAGTCGTGTCCGACTCTTCGCGACCCTATGGACTGCAGCCTTCCAGGCTCCTCGGTCCATGGGATTTTCCAGGCAAGAGTACTGGAGTGGGGTGCCATTGCCTTCTCCGGTGTTTGGCAGTCTACCTCAGGTAAAATCATACCCACTGACCTGAAATAGGGCCAATGGGAGATGGCTTACAGTCTTCTGTGAGACTTGTTCTGTAGCAGGAGTGGATAATAAAAGGGATATAAAGTTCATTTGCAATTAGAGCAAATGAGAAGTGATCTGAGCTCTGCATCCTGATGAACCTCTCGGGCAGGAAATGAGACACGGAAGCTTGGGGCCCTCTAGACTGAGTGGCAAGAACAGAATTGCTGCCACCTTCAGCCCAAGATCTTTATGACACCCAGCCACCCTGAAGATCTACAGGCAGAACAGACCGCCAGTCTTACTCTCCTTTCCTGTGGGGGTGGGGAGGGGGGTTACTGACCACAGTAAGGCGATTTGCGGGGAAAGTTTTTTTTTTTAATATTTATTAATTTGGCTGCACTGGGTCTTAGTTGTGGCATGTGGAATCTTATTTTCCCAACCTCGGATTGAACATGGGCACCCTGCATTGGAAGCATGGAGTCTCAGCCACTGGACCACTGGGGAAGTCCTGCTGAAATGTTTAAACCATGGTAAGTTATAGGTAAGACCTGCAATTTTAGTTAATTGCATGTCTAATTCCAGTTAGAACTGGAAAGTGTGTTATGTTTAAAGAATAAACAATGCCAAAAAATTCTACCACTTGGCTGATTTAATTCTGCTATTACAAAGTCTTTGTAAGACCTAGTGGTGTGGCGTAATAAAAGATGTCTCAGGCACAAGGGACCGAGATGCTAATGCAGGCTTCAGCAGGAATTAATTGTGTGCTTGCTGCTTCTAGTTGGTCCTACTGAATTCTGAACTAATCTTCTATAAAACCATGCTGGTCACCCTACCTCTGCTTGCCCTCGGGAGTATCAGATTTCTCCACGATCCCCAAACATGCATTCATGGCCTTCATGAAGTGGCTAAAAGTATCACTTCTCATAGGGAGGTATTAGATAACCTGCTACCTTTAGGGGATCGGGCTTCCCAGGTGGCTTGGATGGTAAACAATCTGCTTGTAATGCAGGAGACCAGGGTTCGATCCCTGGTTGGGAAGAATCCCCTGGAGAAGGGAATGGCAACCCACTCCAGTATTCTTGCCTGGAGAATCCCAAGGACAGAGGAGCCTGGCGGGCTACAGTCCATGGGGTCGCACAGAGTCGGACACGACTGAGTGACTAACATTATGGGGAATACTTCCCTAAACAAAGGGGCGAGCTTTACAAAGCGGGGAACTTGTAGCATGGCCTGGAGACCCCATCCCCTTGCCACCCGCTCCTGTTCTTAATGCATCAGACTCCAGAGCTTAGAGCTCCGCCCTGGTTCAGGTGACAATGCACATGACAGAGCCGCAGCTTTCTTGATCATGCTGGTGTTCATTGCAAATAAGAAAAACATACAAGTGAGAGCTTCTGAAGCAAATGAATTTTATTGCAAGAACACAAGTATTTAACAAAATACAAGAAACTTAAGCAACAAATACATTTTAAAGACACAGAAATGAGGCTAGCTCAGGGAAACTCAGCAGTATGTTTTATTTTATTTATTTATTTTTTTTGGCCGTGCCGTGCAGCATGTGGGATCTTACTTCCCCCACCAGGGATTGAACCCCTCTCCACTATATTGGAAGCACAGAGTCTTAACCACTGGACTGCTGGGGACGTCCCAACAGTATGTCTTTTTATATTCTCTGCAGTAGAAGGTTACGAGTGAACCTTTGCAGGCTCTCACTCATTCTTGAGGGTCTAGTCCCAAACTATAACAAAAGTATTACTGGCTCAACTAAGATAAGATGAGAAGTATACCAAACCAAGTAGCTCTGGCTGGGAAACTCAGTGACACAGCAAATAGAAGGCTGTGGGAAGGTCTCAGAGAAAAGAGGCCTGCTAGAGAGACCAATGAGCCTGAGACAGTGCCTTCCTCCCTGTGGAACAGACGTAGACCACACACGCACTTTGACATGCCCCATGGGTACAAAATTTTTAAAGATTTCTTGAGTAAGCACAAAAGCATACATTATAGAAAATGAAAACAACCCAAAGTCCAAGCCATTCCCAAAGGCGCAATACCCCAAAGTCAATTTCTGGTCAAATGACAACTCGCTGATGTCACAGGGTCACTCCTTGAGCCGAAGTCCTCCACATGAAGTTGACGACTTCTGTAGAACTGCTGTGATTCTATGAAATTCAAAATCCTACGGACTAAAGGTTAACCTTATACACCACTAATGCAAATACTAGGTATCCACAGAAAAACCAAGGCAAACCCATAATACAGAAGCTGTAAATGGCATTACCCATTTCCCCAAGGAGAAATATTCTTCCCTCTCAGTTCTAAAATCTAGAAACACTTGGGGGGGGCACGCATTTGTGATCACGGAAGGGTCTTTTTTATTATTTTTTTAAACCCCTTTATTGAGGAATGAGGAATGAATGACATCCAAAAAAAAATGTACACATTTAATGTATACAATCTAATGAGTCTGGAGATAAGTATACATCCATAAAGCATCTCCATAATCTATATCGTAAACACACCCATCCGCTCTGAAGTTTCATCCCACCTTCATGATTTATTATTATCTGGTAATAAAAACATAACAGAATAAGATCTACCCTCTTAGCCTTTTCAGTACACATCAGTTCGGGGGTCCAGAGGAGATGCACAGGTGCTTGGTTCCCGGCTTTAACTATCTCCTATATCCTGTAGCTCAGTACTCTGACAGTCTACTAGAGGAAAATCTACAACAGGCCTTTCAGCATTCTGGAAGGTGCTTTGTCTGACTGATGGGGAGAGGCTGAGTAAACCAGTGAATCTCCTTAGGATTCACTGAAGTGAGCCCACTGCTGTTCTTTTCCAAAGCTGATAAGAAGTAGTACAGTAGGCTTGCACATGAATAAGGAGAAGCGAAGGACGCTCAGAAAGCCAACCCAAATCTAAACTGTGAGATGGCCTGGTAACTCATTTTGTGTGCATGCTGGAGTCAGCATAGTGGACTGGGAGGGCAAATTCATGTCCAGAGGGATGAAGAGACCATTCAAATTGTACAGGAATGCACATAATTTGCCCATTCTGTCCACCCTTTTTTGACAGAGCTGCACACTAAATTCCATAATTAAAACTCTGCAGGATCTGAGTCCTTGCCTCCTACCAAGTATTCTAGCAGGTCCTGTGCACCACAAGACACAGAAATCGGACCTCTGCCAATTGGAGATCAGATCTCTGCTCCTTCAGAGCACTTGAGAAGGGGACGGTGAGAGATGAAGTTTGGCTCCACTTGCCAGCAGACTGCTGACATCAGCAGAGCAATTTAAACCATCTCTAAACAAGGTTTGTAGTTTTCATCCTCATCCCAAGTGATCCTACTGATCACAGAGAATTCCCCCTGAGGACATATGTATGGGTACAAAGCTCCTAGAGGATAAGCAGTCACTCATCCCTTTTACTTGTCCTTCAGGTGCTGTTTCCACAAGGTCCTCTTGAGGAAGTGCTCTGCACAGGTCTGACTATGGCCAGGACTTGAGAATCAGCACTTGGAGGGAGGGTGAAGATACCCAGGGGACCTGATATCTCACGGGGAGCACATTGTAAGGGAAACTAAAGTAAGGAAAATTAAATTGCTCATGCTGAAAAGGGACAAGGCCTTCTTTCTCGCCTTTCCTAAAAAACTGTGCAATGTGGGTCAGTTCTTTGTCTGACTCTGCTGCTGCTAAATCACTTCAGCTGTGTCCGACTCTGTGCGACCCCG
Organism: Capra hircus; assembly: GCF_001704415.2. NCBI lineage: Eukaryota > Metazoa > Chordata > Mammalia > Artiodactyla > Bovidae > Capra > Capra hircus. Next base: position 5,131 of record NW_017211824.1, read on the forward strand.
TAGACGGCGGCCCACCAGGCTCCTGTCCCTGGGATTCTCCAGGCAATGGGTTGCCATTTCTGACTCTCTGCAATGTATGCAAAACTTTTCTGTAAGTGAAATAAGCCTCTTGGTAATTTGACAAACCAAGAGTGTTCCTTCAGGGACCTGGCAGCAAAACCAGTGACCAAGAGCCCATAAAGCTACAGGAAAAGGGCAGAAAATACCTCTGGAGAAAAACAATAAATTGTGTAAGCAACAGCAGTTCCTTCTCAGAACTCCCTTAGATTGTATACTGTGCAACAGTACAGCAAGACAGAGAGCTCCCCTTTCAAACAGCCATTTTTCACGGGTCTAGGCAACACAGAAGAAGGAAGAGACAGCAAAGCCTTCACTTGCAGACAAAATCACAATTCGCTTGGGAAAACAGACAATAATCCTGTTGCCATGATAAATGTCCTGCTTTATAAGAAAGCCCTATTTTCTTATAGTATATCCGTCAGGGTCCATTGTTATCTTCTGTCCCTCACGGTGCTAACCCAAAGGAAGGGCACAAGAATGGAGAAAAGAGACAGGAGAAAGAGCCCTGAACCCACAATGCCCACCACAGTCGTCACACCAAAGACCTTTGTCCTCGCCACTGTCAGTCTTTCCGTATACTCTCAGAGCCTCCTGCTCATAGCCCTGCTGGGCCCAAATTTCCCTCATCAAGAGAAAGCAAAAGCCTGAAATGGGGAAACGATGGGGCCTTTCCCCTCCCCAAATTGAGCCCCCCCTTTCCCCTCCCCCACTCCAATAGCACACCACCACAGACAATGCAGAACTGTCCCTCTACTGTTTACCAACACCACCTTCTTCCTCGAGAGTGCAGAGAAGGTCCCATTGAGGCCTTGTCACCCCAACCACCAAGACCAAAACGGAAGAGGAGCCACCAGTAGCCAGCCTTTCTGCTAGAAAGCCTTTCCGGCAAATACACAGTGGGGAGAGACAGTACAGCCTGGGGGTGTAGCCCTCTCCAGCAAGAGGAATACAAGGGCTTCATCCTCAGCTGGGGCACCTGACTCGGGAGGTTCCTGGACATCCAGGCTCATCGGCATATGCCCCGAAAGAAGCAAATGGCCCCCGATTCATGGACAGTTCATTGACGAGACCCATCGGACCTCTTTCTTCCAACCAACGTGCAGAGCGTGCCCAGTGGAAGAGTGCAGAAAGCGAACGTGGAAAGTTCCAACCACATTCCTACAGACTTGGGACTCCTCGGGAATCCCAATGTGCCCTCGCTCTGCACAATGGCACAGAATTCTGACATCGGGCTACGGCCAACTTCTGCCCCAGACTCAACATCTCCCATGCCCCACATGCTGCCATTGCCAATATGCGCCTGCCTTAGGACTTGAGCAAGGCACCTGAGGTGTGTGGGTGTTGAAGGAAGAAGTGTCTGGCTGCCATATCAGGAGAACACAGCAGCAACAGCAGCTCACTTTCACGTGCCTCTTCATGGCCACAGGTAGTCCCAACAGAAGAGTTGAGCGGTCTACGCAAACAAGTGCAGTCAACATCAGTGGGCGCCTCCCAGGAGACTCCCCCAGATTACTGCCCTAGGCCACAGTATAGCAGGGGGAAAGGTCACCTTTCCTGAGCCGCTTTCGACAGCCTAAGGCAGTGCACAGACGGAAGCAGGAACACAAGAACATCTCTAACAGCGAAGTCCAAAATTCTGAGGAAGGCTGTAGCAAAGGGTAAAGCCTTCATCGTCAAAGTCTCCCCTTGGCCAGGAAGTAATCCACTCTCATGTCACACTCAGCGATGTGCACTATTACCTTCAGTCCCCGTGCTGCAGTGATCCCAGGCAGTACCAGGGGTTGAGAAATAGGTAGCAGACACCTTGGACCACAGAAAGCCCGATGCACCTTTCACACTGAGGGCCTATGTCCTCCTGTCCAGCTTTCTCCTTGTGCTCTGAGAGCAGCTCCATAGAGGGTCACTCTTCCCAGCCCCTTCCCCACCTCTAGGCTTTAGGCACCCCAACGAAGGTCCTTATGTAGTCAGTCACTCCACCTTTCCTGATCAGGGAAGTGCGTTCCCCTCTGAGCCTCTAATCTCTACAGTACTTCTCCTGAAAAGAACCGACAATCAAGAGTGGCCTAACCACCGCTCACGAAACTCATTTAGTTCAAGGTTAAATTGGTACAGCTACTATGGAAAACAGTATGAAAGTCCCTCAAAAACTTAAAAGCAGAACTACCATCTAGTCCAGCAATCCCACTTGTGGTATGTATCCAAAGGAATACCTCCCACCAAGAATTTATAGAACACTAACATTCCCACGAGTGAGTAGACATTCACTGAGGTGCTGTCTCATGAGCCTAAGTGACATGGCTGGCCTAGGAATGAATTCCTGGGAAGGAACCAGCAAGCCAGATTCCACCTCAAATTCAGAAGAGGATTACCTTCTCTTTCCATGAGAGCCCTGATTTGTGAGACTGTCACCAGGTGGCGAGTCACCTTTTTGGAATCCTCAACCTTGTGACTTATTTTTAAGTGCCAAAACACAGCAGATTTACCTATTAAACCATCCATTTAGGTTTTCTTGACCCCTGCCTCCAACGAAGTCAGCCAGGATCACTTTGATGGGCAGTGGGAACAAGTGTGTATGGAAGGGGAAGAAGGCCTCACGGTTATCCTCAAGTTTCACAACTGTTTTGACTAGGAAATAAGCCAGTTTTGATCATCGTCATGTCACTTGGTGAAGGCACATGCGCCTAGGACAGGTTTCTCTAAGTATCTCAGGCTTCAGGTTTTCACTGAGTAGGAAACTATCACCACCCCCCTCTTTCACAGCTTTAAAGTAATTTCACCAATTACAGGGATAACCAAAGAGCCTTTAAACATGCCCTCTAAAGACTACACACTTTAGTTTCCAATCACAAAGAAATGTGGATTTCCTTTTAACCTTCGGTGAATGAAATTCAGGTTCTGTGATGCCTCCTTCTGGATAAAACCCGTGCTAATACAGCAACAGAGGAGCCCGAGGTTTCTATGAAACTGGAGGTTAGAAGTGTCTCTGAATGCACCTTAGAAGAGTTCATATTTCTATTTGGCGCGTTTCCCCCACCCCAACTGTGAAAACTCTTCCACACATTTTCAACAAATTAACCCCTGCCCGGGAAAGAAGTAACGTTATACAGACAGTGAAAGAGAGGAGACCTTTCCCACACTGCCAGTTAACAAGCACCTTCTTGGTGCCTGAACTTGGTGCTGAGCCACATCAGCTTCGGCATAAGGCGTCAGAGATGGCCAGAACAGAAAGTGGCTCAGGGCAAGGCAAGGTGTGAGCTGCTGGGCTACCTCTTGGCATCAGAGCAGGATTAATGAGGCTGGTTTCCAAAGAGCAGCCCAGTAACATCTGAGGAAATCTGCTGGCCCTGTGAAAGGAAACAAACGTTTGGTTGAAATGGGGGTCTGGACAGGTAGGGAGACGAGCTAAACGAAGCCACAATGTTCTCTTCCCACTTTCTGGAAATGGTGTACTAATTCCCTCCGTACCTCCTGCGTGCTGAGCACTTTACAAAAACCATACAAGAGATATCCCCGAGAGCAAGGTGTGATTCCCATTTTGCAAATGTGGAAACTGAGGCTCAAAGATGACAGTAAGAAAGGGTCAGACTCAGACACTAAAGTTTATTTTTAATGAAACACGATGTATTGTCTCAGCAACATCTGCAAAGCAAAAAAAAAAAAAAAAAGCCCGACAAACTGTGGAAGGGTAAATATTTAGTGAAGTACTGACCTGCATATTACTTGAATTGTTAGCCTACACCTCCAGGACCCCTGCAAAGTAAACGCCCACCCGCTTACAGAGGAGATAGACTGGCAGACTGTCATTCTCTGCCGCTCACTTGGTGTACAGGCCTCATCTTTCTCCCCTTTCCTCAACAGAGCTGGCTTCAAATTACATTCAAATCCATGTTCCCCTACCTGAAAGAAAACAGCACTCCCACAGTCTCTGGATTCCTGAAGTTTGTTTTTCACAATCCCATCCAGTCCAGCCTGCTTCTGCCTGGTATTACAAGTGTTTTCCAAAAGGATAAAAAGACAGATCAGAGCTCTGATGTGAGAATGGCAAGATCAGGCCTTCTGGAAATGTGACATTCTAATAAATTCAGTCTGTCTCTAAGAATGGCACTCACGGTGAACTGGAAAAAGATGCCACTGACTAGTTAAAGACATCGATTATAAACCTAGTGTCTGAGCAGCGCTCAGGGAGTGATCCTGACATTGTTGGAAGTTCCTGTCTTAGAGACTCAGGGAAGACATTTCAACACCATGTTAAATAATGGTACAGCTGATGGGATGGATGCTACCCTCCTCCCAGCATCTGTGGCCCCACACAGCATAAGGCAGCACTTACTCATCTGGCAGGTCTGGACAGCTAATTCCGGGTCCAGTCTCTTCTCATTACAGGCCCATAGGCTGGCCAGTACTAGATTTTTCCATCACAGGTCCTGAAGGAAACAGCGATTATACAGATCTACAAGGAGACTTGCTTACAGATGGACAGCCGAACACAGTTGCAGGAAAATTAGGTAACTTGGAAGCTCGTAACATAGACTGGCTGGGGCAAACTTCCCCTTTCCCTTATCCACAAAACACCAAGGCAGCCAAGGGCCGTCAGCTGTCCTAACACCGCACGCGATCCCTCAGAGCCTTACTGTCTCGTTTCACGTGGAAAATAACAGAAACACCCTCAATGGTTAAGAGAGGTCACAAAAATGGCCAAGATCAACATTTGGACCAATCCCCGGCAGCGATATATCCGCCCCAAACGCCCTACAACAGAAAGCAGAATCAGCTCCATGGCGGCCGCCAGTCACCAGGCAGACTGTCCGGCGCCCCCCACCCACCCAGCCAAACGCACCCGCCCTTCCCTCACTTTAAGCCGCAAACACTACAAAGCATTAAGACCATAACTGGGATGGAAGCTTCGAGACCCACATTTAAACAAAGAAAATCTTCAAGTTTCAGCATGCCGTTACAATAATGCCCCACACCAAACCCGGAAGTGCCTGAGAGGTCTTCTCCGCCATCCACCCAGGAGCCCGCAGACACGTCTGTCAAAGTGTCCATCAGGACACACCATCTACCCGACTCTCCAACTCACACCGCAGACAGCCAAATACGAATCAGGTTAGTAAAACTTACACTTCTACGATCTCCGGAAAGGGGGCCGCCACGTTAAATCCTAACCGAGGAAAACGGTCTACGGAAGCACAATCCAGACAGTCACGCGCTTAGGCACGCGCTAAGGCACGCGCTAGGGCTTCTTCCAGCTCTCACGCCCCCCGCCTCCCAACATCGTCATTGGTGGGCCTGCGATGATTGACGGGGGAGAACGGCCATTCCTCTCAGGCAGGTCTACTGGCGGGAAACTGGCCATTTCCCAAGGCCCAGCTGACGTCAGGAAAGCTCTGCTCGTATTCCTACGTCTTTCTATAGCCGTGTCCATCCCTCAAGGCCTAGCTCGACTTCTTAGGCCTTTGCACATACCTTGTGCTTTGTTTCTTGTCATCTTAGACTTTGGAAAGCATGCACATTCAGTTTACCCGGGCCTAGATCAATTACCTCCCCCTCCAGGAAGCCCTCCAAGCTTTACTCCTTCCAGGCAAAATGTGAGTTCTTCATATTAGATACGGACATGGAGATGTATCAGAGCAGAGATGCAGAGGACTGTAAATAGACAACTGAAAGCGAGCAACCAATTCTTAGTATGTTCTACTGATATACCAGCCAGACCGTACTTCCTTGAAAGCTCACACTTCACAGGTGCCTTGTGAATGTTTTGAAAAAGGCCCATAGTGGCAATGGCAGCATGTGGGCATGGTGTATGTTGGTTCCAGGCCATAAATTGTCTGTGGCCTCTTGTCAGAATTCTGTGCCCCTTGGGGCATGGGGAAAGTTGGTTCTGGGTAGTAGGTTGGCACTGAACTGAGTCAGACATATGTGTCCCAAAGGGGAATGGGAAATATTGGGTCTGTGGTGTAAGTTGGCTCTAGCCTGAGGCAGACGTTGGTGTTATAGTGGGGCCTGGGAAATGTTGGGTCCTGAGCGTAAAATGGCTCTGATCTGAGTCAGACTTCTCTGCCCCAATGGACATGGGAAATGTTGCGTCTGGGTGGTAAGTTAGCTCTGGCCAGAATAAGACTTTGTTGCCTCAAAGGGCATAGGATATGTGGGGTTCCAGGCATAAGGTGGCTCTGACCTGAGCCAGATTTCTGTGGCAAAGGGCGCTGAAATATGGGGTTTGGGGCTTTAGTTGGCTATGGCCTAAGTCAGACTTCTCCACAGAAAGGATCATGGGAAAATTTGGAACTGGGTGGTAAGTTAGCTGTGGCCTGAGTCAGACTTCTGTTGTGCAGAGGGCATAGGAAGTGTGGGGTTTCAGGCCTAAGGTGGCTCTGGCCTGAATCAGACTTCTGTGGCACCAAGGGCATAGGTAATGTACGGTCTGGGGCAGAAGTTGACAGTAGCCTGTTGTAAGAATTCTGTGTCATTGTTTAGAGCAAGGGCATATTGTGAATCCTGAGGTGTCTCAGCTCTGTGTGTGGGAATGTGCTTGGAACTTGCCACGTTCGCTTTCTGACTCTTCTGCTGAGCACACTCTGCACATTAGTAGGAAGAAAGAGATCCGATGGGTCTTCTTCAGTGAACCATGCTTGAATCCGGGGCCATTTGTTTCCTTTGGGGCATGTGCCAGTGAGCCTGGAAGTCCAGGAACCTCCCGAGTCAGGCGTCCTGACTGGAGAATGACGCCCTTGTATTACTCCTGCTGGAGAGGGCCACATCCCGAGGCTGTAACAGTCTCTCCCACTGTGTATCTGCTAGAAAGCCATTCTGCTTGGTGGTGGCTCCTTTTCCATTTGGGTCTTCCTGTTAGTGGGGTGACATTGTCTCAAGGGGATCTTCTCTGGACTCAAGGAAGAAGGTGTTGTTCCTACAACAGGAGAGGGGCAGTTCTGCATTGTTTGTGGTGGTGTGCTACTGGAGTGGGGGAGGGGAAAGGGGAGCTCAATTTGGGGTGTCCTCATTTCAGGCTTTTGCTTTCTCTTGATGAGGGAAATTTGGGCCCAGCAGGGCTATGAGCAGGAGGCTCTGAGAGTATACGGAAAGACTGACAGTGGCGAGGACAAGGGTTTTGGTGTGAAAATTGTGGTGGACATTGTGGGTTCAGGGCTCTTTCTCCTGTCTCCTGGCCCCGTTCCCTCACACTACCATTCGGTGGCCGTAACTGTGGTATAGAAGATGGTAAAGCACACGGATATGTGTGAAGTGAGTGGATGTGGGCCTCTATTCAAGATGAGGCGTTAATATTCGGATCAAGTCTTCACATTTCATTTTCCCAGTGAATTGTGGGCCTCTCTCCCAGGAGATCATTTTGCCACCGCCGCTCTTTCTGTGCACCATTTAATGTTGTTTATAATGTTTTATACCGTTGCACACTAACATAACCTGAGGGAGTTCTGAGAAGGAACACCTCTTGCTTCTGAGGATGCTGTAATCCTCCTGAGATGCTGCCTGCCCTCACCTTTTCATGATCTTCTCCTGCAGCTCTATTGACTCTGGTGCATTGCTTTGACAGTCATTTCTTTCTCTGATTGTCCAGAAGGTCTAGCAGTTTCTGGTTTCAACTGCTTAAGTTGTTCCCTCTTTACCTAGTTCTCCCCCTTTGCAAGGATTTTTGCTTCCAGGTCCTTAAAGAAGCGTTCCTGGGTTGTCAAATTGGCAAGAGGCTTATTGAGCTTTCTAAAACGATTTCCACATATTGCAAAGAGACAGAGAAAGAACTGACAAGTTTTCCAAAGTAAACCTTCTAAAGCAAAGGGAGGGGAGAAAGCCTGCTCTCACTTGTCAATGGGGATATTAAACCTTTGTTTCTTGTGTCACTTTGTATTTGCCCTCCAATATCCTAACATGAGATACCACGTCCCCCCAGGTATCTGTCCCCCGCAAATTGTGATTGTCACACCCTGGCCAAACTGAGGCCACAGGGAACTTCGTTCAGTGGAACTTGTGCCAAAGGTACTGCAAGGAGAAGGAATAAGTAAGTAGGAGCCGTTGTTCACCCTCCAGCTCGCTTATAGTTTACCAATACCTGTGCCCTTATGGCGAGTTCTCTGTGGTCATTTGCAGTAGGGAATATAACCAGAGGCCTTGTTTACAGATGGTTTCAGTTGCTATGCTGATCTCACCAGTCTTGGCAAGTGGAAGATATACTGTTCCACTCTGTCAGAAGGGAACAGAAGATTGTGTAAAATATTTTGAATCTGTAAAACTGTGTTTTTCAATAAAATGTGTATGATGGAAAAGCTGCGACTTGTGAATGTTATTATTTATCACCACTCCAAGCGTGACCAATGAAGATGTGGCTCTGCGTGTGCATCACATCAGGTACCGAGTGGGACTCTGGGCTCAGTAATCTGGGGCGTTGATGACAGGGGGGTGGGGTGGCAGGGTGAGGGGTCTCCGGGCCGTAATTGAAGTTCTCCCCTTCTTAAGGTAAGAAGGATGGTAGGTAATCTGACATCTTTCTAGGTGAAGTGATCCTTCTGGCCACTTCATGAGGATGACAGATACTTGCCTGGATATTGTGGGGGTGATGGGGATATCTCCCGTTCCTGCTCTGGGTGAGGATATGAGGAGTGGCCCAGCATGGTCCTGGAGAACATCAGAAGTCCTGGGAACAAAAATCTGGAAGCACACAATAAGCTCCTGGTCCGTTGTGTATTAGAATCCAGTCCCTTGATTATTAGGGATTTTTCCCTATGTAACACTCATTACCAGAGTATGAATGGGCAGAATCCAAAAGGTAACTGAATGGCAGAATTGGTTTGTGCTTAAAAAAGGAAAAACTCTACATACATTGCATAACATTTCTAATAGTAAATTTAGAACCCCTTTGTAGAGCAGCTTGCAGACAACATTTTATGAAATAGCCATTCAGTTGGCATAATGGTGCACGAATACACATTCGGAGAATGTTAAGATAACTCTCAATCTGCCTCATGAACCTAGGCAGAGAGGGGAGCATCCAGGATTTGGGCAGGTAGGCAAGTTGGGTGGGTCAAGGCCCACACCTGATCACGGGGGTGGGGGGGGGGGATGCCAGGTGGTGGGGGCATGCCAAGCATGCAAAAGGGAAGTAGCAGAAAGATGGCCTAAGCTGGCCGATCCCCCAGGTCATCTGCAGGCCTCCCTAAGCCAGGCGGTGAGGGCTCAGGCTAGAGCCCCGGCTCAGGCAGGCAGGGTAGAGGCCTGGCCCCGGGGCCCTTGGAGGGCTCCACTAGGGGCTGCCAATCACTTGGGGCCTCCCTGAGCAGCCTGCTGGGTCTCAAGATGTGTCTGCCAGCTAGATTCAAGCACTCCCGGAGGCGGCCAGGGAGGTGGTCATTCCTGTCCTCCAGGTGGTCCAGACAGGCGTTGACCTGGTCCAACATGCAGTTGATGGCGGCATACACTGCCTGTCCGGCTATGTCGCCGTCCTGGTCTTCGGCACACATATCCACAGCCCTGTTCCACGTGGCAGCAGACAGGGCGGGCCTCGTGCACATGCAGGACTCACGTGATGTTGGAGTGAGGCCGCGAGGGTGCTCCAGTCTCCCTTTTTCTGCTGACCCTCTGTTTTTGATCTCTTCTGCACACTGACACCAAAATGGTAGATTAGAAAAGCAGATTGGATCTTAATGGAGTTTACCACGTCCAACCCATGTGTCCTTGCTATGGGCCACTTAACTTTTTCTCTTTATCTTTTTGCAGTTTATATCATTAACTCTCTTCTCCCATGAGGCCAGAATGTGCGTTCTTCCCTGGGAAGGCCATATTCTTTCACATTCCTGCTCCTGTGGCACTTGCTCCTCCTTAATCCTTTAAACTGCCTCCCTCTCTTGCCCATGTTCCGCGTCAACTCTCTTGCAACACACATTTCAGCCTGGTGCATCTTTTCTTCACAGACGGGCCTGATACGGTCAACCAAATCTTCAGTACATTTTTTGCCAATTCCTCTTATCAGGGCACCACCCGCATTGTGCCTTCTGGTAAAACCAACGAGTGGACAAGGGAGTTTATGACCTTCTCATGGGGAATATCGAATATCACGGGGGCTCTCCTAATGAAAGGTACTATTTCAGTGTCCCCTTATGTGCTATAGAATCGTCATATGTGTTTGCGCTCTATATTGAGCTATATTATACCAGGAGAAAATGAGCAACTAAGCTGATGAATTGGAAACTGGTGGTAAAAGTTCAAGAACAAGACATATAGATGAAGACATGCGCAAGTTAATAAGTCAACAAAGACATTAGCATAGATGAAAGTAATAATTGCGGAACAAAACAACCGGCAAACTGGCCAATACATTGTAAGATGTGGATTAGGTTACATGAAGGTAGTCAGAAAAAAAATCAGAGAAAGCAGATCAGTGTCGGCAGAGCTAGCATGGGAAAGTCTCCGAAAGGACGTTGTATTTGACGAGAGACACGCACTGGTGATAAGTAACAGTCCTAGCTGTCGTTTCATGAAAGCTTAGTGTGTGTTAGTCACTGGTCTAAATGCTTTTCATGAACTCACTGAGGGTCATGGCAGCCTGAAGACACAGTTCTTATTAGGATCCTCACTCTACTGATTAGGAAACTGAGGCACAAAACAATGAAGGATGTTCAGCTGTAGGAGAATAATTGTGATATCAGTGCCAAAGCATACCTCAAGCCATATACTGTACACGGTAGGTAAGAAGATATTGTTTTCTTCAGACAGACCATGAATGTGGAATGAAGTATAACTGAGACAAGAATGAAAGGCAGGACTTTCCTGGTGGTCCAGTGGTTAAAACTCAGTGCTTTCGCTGCTGTGGCCGCAGCATCGGTCCCTGGCAGAAAACTAAGAACCCATAAACTGTGGCGAGACAAGAGAAAAATAAAATAAAAAGAATGAATGGTGACACAGATCGAGGAGACACTGTGATCGAAAGATAGGACCTGTGTGGTAGTGGTCATTGTGTGCCAGGGATTGAAAGGGTCCAGCATGTATCCATCTGCTGACGCCAGTCAGAGGGACAAGCCTAGTAACACATGGGAAAGACTTGGCAGATCCTGGGGCAGGATTCACATCAACGCCCAGTCTTGCTTGTCTTCCTCCCATGTGGATTAATCATCCTTTACTGATTCCTGGACAAGGCCTGCAACAGCTCTCCTGCCCTCTGGATCTTTGTCAGAGTCTCACCAGTTCTAGAAGAGCTCACCTGTCAGCTTTCTCGGGCTTGCAAAGGAGCAGCTAACCTACTGAAAAGAACCCCTCTGGGCCAATGTCTGGCTGTTTGTTTCTGGTATTTAGTTTCCTCACTCATAGTTTGGAACTAATTTTCATGTATTTGATTTTGCTGTTTCTTCTGAGTTCTATTTGAGGACTATGAAGCCAAGTGTAACAGCTGCAGCTGCTGCGATATTCCAGGTTTATTAGTCAGAGGTATTCAAGGAACAGAACCAATAAAGACATTTTATATCTATATCTATCTATCTATCTATATCTATATCTATCTGTCTATTATCTATATGTTGGCTGTTGGTTTAGTCACTAACTCGTGTCTGACTCTTGTGACCCCACAGACTGTAGCCCGCAGGCTCCTCTGCCTATGGATTCTCCAGGCAAGGATACTGGAGTGGGTTGCCATTTCCTGCTCCAGGGATTTCCTGACCCAGAATCAGACCTGGGTCTCCTGCATTGCAGCAGATTCTTTACAACTGAGCTAAAAGGGAAGCCTATATAATACATATATACATATATACATACATATGTACATATACATATACATATGTATACATATACATATATGTATATATTCTTGAGGTTTATCTTGAGTTAGTTCCCTATTTCTGGAGGCTGAGAAATTCCACAGTCTCCTGCCTACAAGGTGTAAAGCCAGGAAAGCCAGTGGTATATTCAGTCCAAGTCTGAAGGCCTGTGAACCAGGGGGGCTGGTGGTGTGAATCCTAGTTGAAGAGAAGGAGAAAACGAGGAGAAATGTTCTATCTCAAGCAGCGAGATAGGAAAAAAGGGAAGAATTCTTCCTTTCTCTGCTTTGGTTCCATCTGGGCCCTCAACGGATTGGATGATGCCTACCCACA
>NW_017211825.1:0-17282 GCF_001704415.2 Capra hircus
CCACAACTCGAGAACTTCCAGGATGTTCTCCCCTCAGGTCAAGTGAGGCCCATTTCCGCTGAGGCGTCTCGAGGCTAATCACACCAACCTTGGAACTTTAAAAGGGTCCTTCACATCCTTGCTGCAACTCAAGAAGTTCCCCGACATACCCGTCTCCACTCGAGAGGAAGCACGAGAGTCCCGCCTACATCCAGAGGAGCCCCGTTTCCGCCTCCTAGCTCGAGAGAGGGATCCTTTCCTGCGGGGTCGAGAAAGAATTCCCAGCGTTCCCGTCGCATCTCAAGAGGAGGCTCCACAGGAAAGGCGGGAGGAACTCCAGATTCGTGCACCCATTCCCAGAGGCCCCCAGATGTCTCAGTCCATTCCATGGAATCCTGTTTCTCCTGCACTGCCTCAACTTTCTAGCCTAGGATCGAGACACAACACGGTGGCACGTGGGACAGCCCTTTGGGAAAGTCTCGTGGGAAAGCCTCGTGGAAAAGACTCGTGGGAAAGCCTCGAGGGAAAGCCGCAGATACCTTGATCACGCGAAGGGAAGCGTGACACTGCTGCTACAGCTCGGGAGAAAGCGCACGTGCAGGCCCAAATCGAGATGAGGACTGACTCCCGTGGGGAGACTGGAGAAGTACCCCAAGATCCTTGTCAGCACTACAAAGGAATCCTCAGGTTTCTGGCACGACTCCACACAAGGTCTTAGGCCCTGGCATCGACGGGAGAGGAACCCCGAGAGGGCCCTGAGTAACTCGCATGGGGACTGGTCTTTCCTGAGGCCACCAGAGCGGGTCTCTGAGGTCCCCATCGTAAGTCGAGAGCACCTGACGCAACTCGAGAAAAATCCAGGAGGTTCTCCCCTCCAGGCGAGATGAGGCCCATTTCCGCGCAGGCGACTCGAGGCTTATCACACCTGACCTCTGGAACTTCCAAAGGGTCCTTCACACCCTTGCTACAACTCAAGAAGGTCCCCGACATACCCGTCTCCACTCGAGAGGAAGCACGAGAGTCCCGCCACATCCAGAGGAGCCCCTTTTCCGCCTACTAGCTCGAGAGGAGGTATCATTTCCTCGTGGTCGGGAAAGAATTCCCGGCGTTTCCCTCGCATCTCAAGAGGAGGTGCTCTCCACAGGAAAGGCGAGAGGAACTCCAGGGTCGTGTCACCATTCCCAGAGTCCCCCAGATGTATCAGTCCATTCCAGGGAAACCTGTTTTCCCTGCACTGCCTCGACTTTCAAGCCGAGCATCGACTCACACCACGTTGGCACGTGGGACAGCCCTGTGGAAAGCCTCTTGGGAAAGCCTCGTGGGAAAGCCTCGAGGGAAAGCCACAGGTCCCTTGATCCACGAGAAGGGAAGCGTGACACTGCTGTCACAGCTCGGGAGTAAAGCACACGTGCATGCCCCCACTCGAGACGACGACTGACTCCCCTGGGGAGACTCCAGAAGTACGCCAAGATCCATGTCAGCACTGGAGACGAATACTCAGGTTTCGGCACCGATTCCACACAAGGTCTTAGGCCCCGGCATCGAAGGGAGAGGAATCCCGAGAGGCCCCTGAGCAACTCGCAAGGGGACTGGCCTTTCCTGAGGCCACCAGAGCGGGGCCCTGCAGGCCCCGTCGTAAGTCGAGAGCACCTGCCGCAACTCGAGAACATCCAGGAGGTTCTCCCCTGCAGGCGAGATGAGGCCCATTTCCGCTGAGGCGTCTCGAGGCTAATCACATCTAATATCTGGAACTTCCAAAGGGTCCTTCACACCCTTGCTGCAACTCAAGAAGTTCTCCGACATAGCCGTCTCCACTCGAGAGGAAGCACGAGAGTCCCGCCCACATCCAGAGGAGCCCCGTTTCCGCCTCCTAGCTCCAGAGGAGGGATCCTTTCCCTGCGTGGTCGGGAAAGAATTCCCCTGCGTTCCCGTTGCATCTCAAGAGGAGGCGCTCTCCACAGGAAAGGCGAGAGGAACTCCAGGTCGTGCCACCATTCCCAGAGTCCCCTGAATATCTCAGTCCATTCCAGGGAAACCTGTTTTTCCCTGAACTGCATCGACTTTTCAAGCCGAGGATCAACTCACACCACCGTGGCACGTGGACAGCCCTGTGGGAAAGCCTCGTGGGAAAAGCCTCGAGGGAAAGACACAGATCCCTTGATCCACCGGAAGGGAAGCGCGACACTGCTGCTACAGCTCGGAAGGAAAGCGGCACGTGCATGCCCCTACTCGAGATGAGGACTGACTCCCCTGGGGGACTCCAGAAGTACCCCAAGATCCATGTCAGCACTGGAGAGGAATCCTCAGGTTCCCGCACTGACTCCACAGAAGGTCTTAGGCCCCAGCATCGACGGAAGAGGAATCCAGAGAGGCCGCCGAGCAACTCGCATGGGGACTGGCCTTCCTGAGGCCACCAGAGCGGATCCCTGAGGTCCCCATCGTAAGTCGAGAGCTCCTGCCGCAACTCGAAAAAATCCAGGAGGTTCTCCCCTCCAGGCGAGATGAGGCCCATTTCCGCTGAGGCGTCTCCAGGCAAATCACACCGTAACCTCTGGAACTTCCAAAGGGTCCTTCACACCCTTGCAGCAACTCAAGTAGTTCCCCGACATACCCGTCTCCACTCGAGAGGAAGCAGGAAAGTCCCGCCCACATCAAGAGGAGCCACGTTTTCCGCCTCCTAGCTCGAGAGGTTGGATCCTTTCCCTGCGTGGTCGGGGAATGAATTCGCCGGCGTTCCCGTCGCATCTCAAGAGGAGCCGCTCTCCAGAGGAAAAGCGAGAGGAACTCCAGGTTCGTGCCACCATTACCAGAGTCCCCCAGATGTCTCCGTCCATTCCAGGGAACCTGTTTTCCCTGCACTGCCTCGGACTTTCAAGCCTAGGATCGACTCACACCACAGTGGCACGTGGGGCAGCCCTGTGGGAAAGCCTCGTGGGAAAGCCTCGAGGGAAAGCCACAGATCCCTTGATCCACGCGAAGGGAAGCATGACACTGCTATACAGCACGGAAGGAAACCCACGTGCATGCCCCCACTCGAGATGAGGACTGACTCCCCAGGGGAGACTCCAGAAGTACCCCAAGATCCACGTTAGCACTGGAGAGGAATCCTCAGGTACGGCATCCACTCCACACAAGATCTTCGGCCCCGGCATCGACGGAGAGGAATCCCGAGAGGCCCCGAGCAACTCGCATGGGGACTGGCCTTTCCTGGGGCCACCAGAGTGGGTCCTGAGGCCCCGTCGCTAAGTCGAGAGCACCTGCCACAACTCGAGAACTTCCAGGATGTTCTCCCCTCAGGTCAAGATGAGCCCATTTCCGCTGAGGCGTCTCGAGGCTAATCACACCAAACCTCTGGAACTTACAAAGGGTCCTTCACACCCTTGTTGCAACTCAAGATGTTCCCCGACATACCCGTCTCCACTCGAGAGGAAGCACGAGAGTCCCGCCTACATCCAGAGGAGCCCCCGTTTCCGCCTCCTAGCTCGAGAGGAGGGATCCTTTCCCTGCGGGGTCGAGAAAGAATTCCCAGCGTTCCGTCGCATCTCAAGAGGAGGCGCTCTCCACAGGAAAGGCGAGAGGAACTTCCAGGGTCGTGCCACCATTCCCAGAGTCCCCCAGATGTCTCCGTCCATTCCAGGGAAACCTGTTTTCCCTGCACTGCGTCGACTTTCAAGCCAAAGCATCGACTCACACCACGGTGGAACTGGCACAGCCCGTGGGCAAGCCTCGTCGGAAAGCCTCGAGGGAAAGCCCCTGATCCCTTGATTCACGCGATGGAAGCGTGACAATGATGCTACAGCTCGGGAGGAAAGCGCACGTGCATTGCCCCACTCGAGACGAGAAGTGACTCCCCTGGGAGACTCCAGCAGTACCCCAAGATCCATGTCAGCACAGGAGAGGAATCCTCAGGTTCCGGCACCGACTCCACACAAGGTCTTAGGCCCCGGCATCGCCCTGAGAAGAATCCGAGAGGCCCCGAGCAACTGGCATGGGGACTGGCCTTTCCAGAGGCCACCAGAGCGGGTCCCTGAAGTCCCATGGTAAGTCGAGAGCACCGGCCACAACTCTTGAAAAATCCAGGAGGTTCTCCCCTCCAGGCGAGATGAGGCCCATTTCCCTGAGGCGTCTCGACGCTAATCACACCTAACCTCTGGAACTTCCCAAGGGTCCTTCACACCCTTGCTGCAACTCAAGAAGTTCCCCGTCATACCCGACTCCACTCGAGAAGAAGGACGAAGAGTCCCGCCCACATACAGAGGAGCCCCGTTTCCTCCTCATAGCTCTAGAGGAGGGATCCTTTCCCTGCGTGGTCGGGAAAGTATTCCCGGAGTTCCCGTCGCATCTCAAGAGGAGGCGCTCTCAACTTGAAACGGGAGAGGAACTCCAGGTTCGTGCCACCGTTCCCACACTCCTCCAGATGTCTCATTCCATTCCACAGAAACCTGTTTTCCCTGCACTGCCTCGACTTTCAAGCTGAGGATCGACTCACACCACGGTGGCATGTGGGACAGCCCTGTGGGAAAGCCTCGTGGGAAAGTATCCTGAGAAAACCTCGAGGGAAAGCCACAGATCCCATGATCCAGGCGAAGGGAAGCGTGACACTGCTGCTACAGCTCGGGAGGAAACCCACGTGCATGCCCCCACTCGAGACCAGGACTGACTCCCCTGGGGAGACTCCAGAAGTACCCCAAGATCCATGTCAGCACTGGAGAGGAATCCTCAGATACCGGCACCGACTCCACACAAGGTCTGAGGCCCTGGCATTGACGGGAGAGGAATCCCGAGAGGCCCCCGAGCAACTCGCATGGGGACTGGCCTTTCCTGAGGCCACCAGAGCGGGTCCCAGTGCTCCCCGTCGTAAGGCGAAAGCAAGTAACCGCAACTCGAGAAAAATCCAGGAGATTCTCCCATCCAGGAGAGATGAGGCCCATTTCCGCTAAGGCGTCTCGACTCTAAACACAACCTAACCTCTGGAATTCCAAAGGATCCTTCACACCCTTGCTGCACTCAAGAAGTTCCACAACATACCAGTCTCCACTCGAGAGGAAGCACGAGAGTCCCGGCCACATCCAGAGGAGCCCCTTTTCCGCCTCCAAGTTCGAGAGGAGGGATCCTTTTCTGCGTGGTCGGGAAAGAATTCCCGGCGTTCCCGTCGCATCTCAAGAGGAGGCGCTGTCCACAGGAAAGGCGAGAGGTACTCCAGGGTCGTGCCACCATTCCCAGAGTCCCCCCAGATGTCTCAGTCCATTCCAGGGAAACCTGTTTTCCCTGCACTGCCTCGACTTTCAAGCCGAGGATCCACTCACACCATGGTGGCACGTGGGACAGCCCTGTGGGAAAGCCTCGTGGGAAAGCCTCGTGGGAAAGCGTCGAGGAAAAGCCACAGATCCCTTGATCCACGCAAAGGGAAGGGTGACAATGCTGCTACAGCTCGGGAGGAAAGCGCACGTGCATGCCCCCACTCGAGACGTGGACTGACTCCCCTGGGGAGACTCCAGAAGTACCCCAGGATCCATGTCAGCACTGGAGAGGAATCCTCAGGTTCCGGCACCGACTCCAAACAAGGTCTAAAGGCCCGGCATCGAAGGGAGAGGAATCCCGAGAGGCCCCCGAGCAACTCGCATGGGTACTGGCCTTTCCTGAGGCCACCAGAGCGGGTCCCTGAGGTCCCCGTCGTTAGTCGAGAGCACCAGCCGCAACTCGAGAAAATCCAGGAGGTTCTCCCTTCCAGGCGAGATTAGGCCCATTTCTGCTGAGGCGATTCGACGCTAATCACACCTAACCTCTTGAATTTCCAAAGGGTCCTTCACACCCTTGCTGCAACTCAAGAAGTTGCCCGACATACCCGTCTCCACTCGAGAGGAAGCACGACCAGTCCCGCCCACATCCAGAGGAGCCCCGTTTCCGTCTCATAGTTCGAGAGGAGGGATCTTTCCCTGCGTGGTCGGGAAAGAATTCCCGGCGTTCCCGGTCGCATCTCAAGAGGAGGCGCTCTCCACCGGAAAGGCAAGAGGAACTCCCGGGTCGTGCCACCATTCCCAGAGTCCACCAGATGTCTCAGTCCATTCCAGGGAAACCTGTTTTCCCTGCACTGCCTCGACTTTTAAGCCGAGGGTCGACTCACACGTCGGTGGCACGTGGGACAGCCCAGTGGGAAAGCCTCGTGGGAAAGTCTCGTGGGAAAGCCTCGAGGGAAAGCCACAGAACCCTTGATCCACGCGAAGGGAAGCGTGACACTGCTGCTACAGCTCGGGAGGAAAGCGGACTTGCATGCCAACACTCGAGACCAGGACTGACTCCCCTGGGGAGACTACAGAAGAACCCCAAGATCCATGTCAGCCCTGGAGAGGGATCCTCAGGTTCTGGCACCGACTCCACACAATTTCTTAGGCCCCGGCACCGACGGGAGAGGAATCCCGAGAGGTCGCGTGCAACTTGCATGGGGACTGGCCTTTCCTGAGGCCACCAGAGGGGGTCCCTGAGGTCCACGTCATAACGGGAGAACACCTGCACCAACTAGAGAAAATGCAGGAGGTTCTGCCCTCCAGGCGAGATGAAGCCCATTTCCTCTGCGGCGTCCCCAGGCTAATCACACCTAACCTCTGGAACTTACAAAGGGGCCTTCACACCCTTGCTACAACTCAAGAAGTTCCCAGACATACCCGTCTCCACTCAAGAGGAAGCACGAGAGTCCCGCCCAATCAAGAGCAGCCCCGTTTCCGCCTCCTAGCTGGAGAAGAGAGATCCTTTTCCCTGCGTCGTCGGGAAAGAATTCCCGGTGTTTCCGTCGCATCTCAAGAGGAGGCGCTCTCCACAGGAAAGCCGAGAGGATTTCAAGGGTCATGCCACCCATTCCCAGAGTCCCGCAGATGTCTCAGTCCATTCCAGGGAAACCTGTTTTCCCTGCACTGCCTCGACTTTCAAGCCGAGGATTGAATCACACCACGGTGGCACGTGGGACAGCCCTTTGGGAAAGCCTCGTGGGAAAGCCTCGTGGGAAAGCCTCGAGGGAAAGCCACAGATCCCTTGATCCACGCGAAGGGAAGCGTGACACTGCTGCTACAGCTCGAAAGGAAAGCGCACGTGCAGGCGCCCACTCGAGACGAGGACTGACTCCCCTGGGGAGACTCCAGAAGTACCCAAGATCCATGTCAGCACTGGAGAAGAATCCTCAGGTTCCGGCACCGACTCCACACAAGGCCTTAGGCCCCGGCATCGTCAGGAGAGGAATCCCGAGAGGCCGCCGAGCAACTCGTATGGGGATTGACCTTTCCTGAGGCCACCAGAGCGGGTAACTGAGGTCCCCGTCGTAACGCGAGAACATCTGCACCAACTCAAGAAAATGCAGGAGGTTCTCCCTTCCAGGGGAGATGAGGCCAATTTCCTCTGAGGCGTCCCCAGGCTAATCAGACCTAACCTCTGGAACTTCCAAAGGGTCCTTCACACCCTTGCTGCAACTCAAGAAGTTCCCCGACATACCCGGCTCCACTCGAGAGGAAGCACGAGAGTCCAGCCACATCCAGAGGAGCCTCGTTTCCGCCTCATGGCTCGAGAGGAGGGATCCTTTCACTGCGTGGTCGGGAAAGAATTCCCGGCATTCCCCTCGCATCTCAAGAGGAGGCGCTCTCCACAGGAAAGGCGAGAGGAACTCCAGGGTCGTGCCACCATTCCCAGAGTCCCCCAGATGTCTCAGTCCATTCCAGGGAAACCTGTTTTCCCTGCACTGCCTCGACTTTCAAGCCGAGGATCGACTAACACAACGGTGACACGTGGGTCAGCCCCTGTGGGAAAGCCTCGTGGGAAAGCCTCGTGGGAAAGCCTCGTGGGAAAACCTCGAGGGAAAGCCACAGATCCCTTGATCTACGCGAAGGGAAGCGTGACACTGCTGCTACAGCTCGGGAGAAAAGCGCACGTGCATGCCCCCACTCGAGACGAGGACTGACTCCCCTGGGGAGACTCCAGAAGTAACCCAAGATCGATGTCAGCACTGGAGAGGAATCCTCAGGTTCAGGCACCGACTCCACACAAGGTCTTACGTCCCGGCATCGATGGGAGAGGCATCCCGAGAGGCCCCCGAGCAACGCGCTTGTGGACTGGCCTTTCCTGAGGCCACCAGAGCGGGTCCCTGAGATACCCGTCGTATGTCGAGAGCACCTGCAGCAACTCGAGAAAATCCAGGAGGTTCTCCCCTCCAGGCGAGGTGAGGCTCCTTTCTGCTGAGGCGTCTCGAGGCTAATCACACCTACCCTCTGGAACTTCCAAAGGGTCCTTCACACCCTTCCTGCAACTCAACAAGTTCCCGGATATACCCGTCTCCACTCGAGAGGAAGCACGAGCGTCCCGCCCACATCCAGAGGAGCCCCGTTACCGCCTCCTAGCTCGAGAGGTGGGATCCTTTCACTGCTTCATAGGGAAAGGATTCCCGCCATTCCCGCCGCATCTCAAGAGGAGGCGCTCTCAACAGGAAAAGCGAGAGAAACCCCAGTGTCGTGCCACAATTCCAAGGGACCCCCAGATGTCAGTCCATTCCAGAGGAACTTGCTTTCCCTGCACTGACTCTACTTTCACGCCGAGGATCCACTCACTACACCATGGAACGTGGTCAGCCCTGTGGGAAAGCCTCGTTGGAAAGCCTCGAGGGAAAGCCACAGATCCCTTGATCCACGCGACGGGAAGTGTGACACTGCTGCTACAGTTCCTGAGGAGAGCTCACGTGCATGCCCCCACATGAGATGAGCACAGACTCCCCAGGGGAAACTCCAGAAGTAAGCCAAGATCCATGTCAGCACTGAAGAGGAATCCTCCGGTTCCAGCCCCGACTCCACAAAAGGTCTTAGGCCCCGACATCGACCGGAGAGGAATCCCGAAAGGCGCCCTTGCAACTCCCATGGGCACTGGCCTTTCCTGAGGCCACCAGAGCGGGTCCCTGAGGTCCCTGTCGTAACTCGAGAGACCCTGCCCAACTCTGGAAAATCCAGGAGGTTCTCCCCTCCAGGCGAGATAAGGCCCATTTCCTCTGAGGCGTCTGGAGGCTCATCACACCTAAATTCTGGAAATTCAAAAGGGTCCTTGCTGCAACTCAAGAAGTTCCCCGACATACCCGTCGCCACTCGAGAGGAAGCACGAGGGTCCCGCCCACATCCAGAGGAGACGCCGTTTTGGTATCGAAGCTCGAGATGAGGGATCCTTTCCCTGCTTGGTCAGGAAATAATACCCGCCATTCCGCTCGCATTTCAAGGGGAAGCGCTCTCCACAGGAAAGGCGAGAGGGAACTCCAGGGTCGAGGCCACCATTCACAGAGTCACCCAGATGTCTCAGTCCATTTCCAGAGGAAACTGTTTTCCCTGCACTGCCTCGAATTTCACGGCGAGGATCGACTCAAACCACGGTGGCACGTGGGATAGCCCTGTGGGAAAGCCTCGTGGGAAATCCTCTTGGGAAAGCCTCGAGGGAAAGCCACAGATCCATTGATCCACGCGAAGGGAAGCATGACACTGCTGCTACATCTCGGGAGGAAAGCGCACGTGCATGTCCCCACTCGAGAAAAGGACTGACTCCCCTGGGGAGACTCCAGAAGTATCCCAAGATCCATGTCAGCACTGGAGAGGAATCCTCAGGTTCTGGCACCATCTCCACACAAGGTCTTAGGCCCCGGCATCAACGGGAGAGGAATCCCGAGAGGCCCCCGAGCAACTCGAAAGGGGACTGGCCTTTCCTGAGGCCACCAGAGCGGGTCCCTGATGTCCCGGTCATAAGTTGTGAGCACCTGCCTCAACTGGAGAAAATCCAGGTGGTTCTTCCCTCCAGGCGAGATGAGGCCCATTTCTGCTAGCCATATCCAGGCTAATCACACCTAACCTGTGGAACTTCCAAAGGGTCCTTCACATCCTTGCTGCAACTCAAGAAGCTCCCCGACATACCCGTCTCCAGTGGAGAGGAAGCACGAGAGTCCCACTCACATCTAGAGGAGCCCCGTTTCCGCCTCCTAGATCGAGAGGAGGGATCCTTTCCTGCGTGGTCGGGAAAGAATTCCCGGCGTTCCTGTCGCATCTCAAGAGGAGGCGATCTCCACAGGAAAGGCGAGAGGAGCTCCAGGGTCGTGCCACCATTCCCAGAGTCCCCCAGATATCTCAGTCCATTCCAGGGAAACCTGTTTTCCCGGCACTGCCTCGACTTTCAAGCCGAGGATTGACTCACACCATGGTGGCACGTGGGACAGCCTTGTGGAAAAGCCTCGTGGGAAAACCTAGTGGGAAATCCTCGAGGGAAAGCCACAGATCCCTTGATCCACGCCAAGGGAAGCGTGACACTGCTGGTACAGCTCGGGAGGAAAGCGCACGTGCATGCCACCACTGAAGACGAGGACTGACTTCCCTGGGGAGACTCCAGAAGTCCCTCAAGATCCATGTCAGCACTGGAGAGGAATCCTGAGGTTCCAGCACCATCTCCACACAATGTCTTAGGCCCCGGCATTGACGGGAGAGGAATCCCGAGAGGCCCACGAGCAATTCCCATGGGGACTGGTCTTTCCTGAGGCCACCAGAGCAGGTCCCTGAGGTCCCAGTCGTAAGTTGTGAGCACCTGCCTCAACTGGAGAAAATCCAGGAGGTTCTCCCCTCCAGGCGCGATGAGGCTCATTTCCGCTGAGTCGTCTGGAAGCTAATCACACCTAATCTCTGGAAATTTCAAAGGATTCTTCACAACCTGGCTGCAACTCAAGAAATTCCCCGACATACCCGTCTCCACTCGAGAGGAAGCACAGGAGTCCTGCCCACATTCAGATGAGCCCCGTTTCCGCCTCATAGCTCGAGAGGTGGGATCCTTTCCCTGTGTGGTTGGGAAAGAATTCCCGGCGTTCCCTTCGCATCTCAAGAGGAGGCGCTCTCCTCTGGAAAGGCGAGAGGAAATCCAGGTTCGTGACACCATACCCACAGTCCCCCAGATGTCTCAGTCCATTCCAGGGAAACCTGTTTTCCCTGCACTGCCTCGACTTTCAAGCCGAGGATCGACTCACACCACGGTGGCACGTGGGACAGCCCTGTGGGAAAGCCTCGTAGGAAAGCCTCGAGGGCTAGCCACAGATCCCTTGATTCACGTGAAGGGACGCGTGACACTACTGCTACAGATCGGGAGGAAAGCTCACGTGCATGCCCCCACTCGAGACGAGGACTGACTCCCCTGGGGAGACTCCAGAAGTACCCCAAGATCCATGTCAGCACTGGAGAGGAATCCTCAGTTTCCGGCACCGACTCCACACAAGGTCGTAGGCTCCAGCATCGACAGGAGAGGAATTCCGAGAGGCCCCCGAGCATCTCGCTTGGGGACTTGCCTTTCCTTAGGCCACCAGAGCGGGTCCCTGAGGTCCCCGTCGTAAGAGAAGAGCACCTGCCGCAAATCGAGAAAATTCAGGAGGTTCTTCCCTCCTGGCGAGATGAGGGCCATTTCCGCTGAGGCGTCTCGAGGCTAATCACACCTAACCTCTGGAACTTCCAAAGGGTCCTTCACACCCTTGCTGCAACTCAAGAAGTTCCCCGACATGCGAGTCTCCACTCGAGAGGAAGCACGAGCGTCACGCCCACATCCAGAGGACCCACGTTTCCGCCTCATAGTTCGAGAGGAGGCATCCTTTCCCTGCGTGGTCGGGAAAGGATTCCCGGCGTTCCCGTCATATCTCAAGAGGAGGCGCTCTCCATAGAAATGGCGAGAGGAACTCCAGGGTCGTGCCACCATTCCCAGAGGCCCCGAGATGTCTCAGTCCATTCCAGGGAAACCTGTTTTCCCTGCACTGCCTCGACTTTCAAGCCGAGGATAGACTCACACATCGGTGGCACGTGGGACAGCCCTGTGGGAAAGCCTCGTGGGAAAGCCTCGAGGGAAAGCCACAGATCCCTTGATGCTGCGAAGGGAAGCGTGACACAGCTGCTAAATCTCGGGAGGAAAGCGCACCTGGATGCCCCCACTCGAGACGAGGACTGACTCCCCTGGGGAGACTCCAGAAGTTCCCCAAGATATATGTCAGCACTGGAGAGGAATCCTCAGGTTCCGGCACCGACTCCACACAAGGTCTTAGGCCCCGGCATCAAAGGGAGAGGAATCCCGAGAGGCCCCCGTGCAACTCGCATGGGGACTGGCTTTTCCTGAGGCCAACAGAGCGGGTCCCTGAGGTCCCCGACGTAAGTCGAGAACACCTACCGCAACTCGAGAAAATCGAGGAGGTTCTCCCCTCCAGGCGAGATGAGGCTCATTTCCGCTGAGGTGTTTCGAGGCTATTCACACCTAACCTCAGGAACTTCCAATGTGTAATTCACACCCTTGCGGCAACTCAAGAAGTTCCTCGACATACCCGTCTCCACTCGAGAGGAAGCACGAGAGTCCTGCCCACATCCAGAGGAGCCCCGTTTCCGCCTCCTGGCACGAAAGGAGGGATCCTTTCTGTCCGTGGTCGGTCAAGAATTCCCGGCGTTCCCGTCGCATCTCAAGACGAGGCGCTCTCCACAGAAAAGGCGAGAGGAACTCCAGGGTCGTGGCAACATTCCCAGAGTCCCCCAGAAGTCTCAGTCCATTCCAGGGAAACCTGTTTTCCCTGCACTGCCTCTACTTTCAAGCCGAGGATCGATTCACACCAAGGTGGTACATGGGACAGCCCTGTGGGAAAGGCCTCGTGGGAAAGTCTCCTGGGAAAGCCTCGAGGGAAAGCCACAGATCCCTTGATCCACGCGAAGGGAAGGGCACACTGCTGCTACAGCTCGGGAGGAAAGCTCACGTGCATGCCCCCACTCGAGACGAGGACTGACTCCCCTGGAGAGACTCCAGAAGTACCCCCAAGATCCATGTCAGCACTGGAGAGGAATCCTCAGGTTCCGGCACCGACTCCACACAAGGTCTTAGGCCCCAGCATCGACGGGACAGGAATCCCGAGAGGCCCCCGAGGAATCTCATGGGGACTGGCCTTTCCTGAGGCCACCAGAGCGGGTCCCTGAGGTCCCAGTCGTAAGTCGAGAGCACCTGCCGCAACTCGAGAAAATCCAGGAGGTTCTCCCCGCCAGACGAGATGAGGCCCATTTCCGCTGAGGCGTCTCGAGGCTATTCACACTTAACCTCTGGAACTTCCAAAGGGTCCTTCACACCATTTCTGCAACTCAAGATGTTCCCCGACATACCCGTCTCCACTCGAGAGGAAGCACGAGAGTCCCGCCCACATCCAGAGGAGCCCCGTTTCCGCCTCCTAGCTCGAGAGGCAGGGATCCTTTCCCTGCGTGGTTCGGGAAAGAATTCCCGGCGTTCCCGTCGCATCTCAAGAGCAGGCGCTCTCCACAGGAAAGGGGAGAGGAACTCCAGGGTCGTGTCACCATTCCCAGAGTCCCCCAGAAGTTTCAGTCCATTCCAGGGAAACCTGTTTTCCCTGCACTGCCACGACTTTCAAGCCGAGGATCGACTCACACCACGGTGGCACGTGGGACAACCCTGCTGGAAAGCCTCGTGGGAAAGCTTTGTGGGAAAGCCTTGAGTGAAAGCCACAGATCCTTTGATCCAAGGGAAGGGAAGCGTGACACTGCTGCTTCAGGTCGGGAGGAAAGCGCACGTGCATGCCCCCACTGGAGACGAAGGACTGACTCCCCTGGGGAGACTCCAGAAGTACACCAAGATCCATTTCTGCACTGGAGAGGAATCCTCAGGTTCCGGCAGCGTCTCCACACAAGGTCTTAGGCGCTGGCATCGAGGGGAGAGGAATCACGAGAGGCCCCCGGAGCAACTCGCATGCGGACTGGCCTTTCCTGAGGCCACCAGAGCGGGTCCCTGAGGTCCCCGTCGTAAGTCGAGAGCACCTGCCGCAACTCGAGAAAATCCAGGAGGTTCCCCCTCCAGGCGAGATGAGGCGCATTTCCCCTGTGGCATCTCGAGGCTAATCACATCTAACACTCTGGAACTTCCAAAGGGTCCTTCACACCCTTGCTGCAACTCAAAAGTTCCCGACATACCCGTTCCACTCGAGAGGAAGCATGAGAGTCCCGCCCACATCCAGAGGAGCCCCGTTTCCGCTGCTAGCTCGAGAGGAGGGATCATTTACCTGCGTGGTCGGGAATGAATTCCCGGCATTCCGTCACATCTCAAGAGGAGGCGCTCTCCACGGAAAGGCGAGAGGAACTCCAGGTCGTGCCACATTCCCAGAGTTCCCCAGATGTCTCACTCCATTCCAGGGAAACCTGTTTTCCCTGCACTGCCTCGACCTTCAAGCCGAGGTCGACTCACAACACGGTGGCACGTGGGACGCCCTGTGGAAAGCCTCGTGGGAAAGCCTCGTTGGAAAGCCTCGAGGGAAAGCCCCTGATCCCTTGATACAGCGCGAAGGAAGCGTGACACTGCAGCTTCAGCTCGGAGGAAAGCGCACGTGCATTCCCCCAATCGAGACGAGACTGACTCCCCTGGGGAGACTCAGAAGTACCCAAGATCCATGTCAGTACTGAGGTGGAATGCTCAGGTTCGGCACGTACTCCACACAAATCTTAGGCCCTGCATCGACTGAAGGGGAATTCCCCAGAGCCCCCGAGCAACTCGCATGGGGACTGGCCTTTCCTGAGGCCCACCAGAGCGGGTCCCTGAGGTCCCCGTCGTAAGTCGAGAGCACCTGCCGCAACTCGAGAAAATCCAGGAGGTTCTCCCTCCAGGCGAGATGAGGCCGCATTTCCCCTGTGGCGTTCTCGAGGCTAATCACATCTACATCTGGAACTTCCAAAGGGTCCTTCACACCCTTGCTGCAACTCAAGAAGTTCCCCGACATACCCGTTTCCACTCGAGAGGAAGCACGAGAGTCCCGCCCACATCCAGAGGAGCCCCGTTTCCGCCTGCTAGCTCGAGAGGAGGATTTTACCTGCGTGGTCGGAAGAATTCCCGGCATTTCCGTCACATCTCAAGAGGAGGCGCTCTCCACAGGAAAGGCGAAGGAACTCCAGGGTCGTGCCACATTCCCAGAGTTCCCCAGATGTCTCACTCCATTCCAGGGAAACCTGTTTTCCCTGCACTGCCTCGACTTTCAAGCCGAGGATCGACTCACAACACCGTGGCACGTGGGACAGCCCTGTGGGAAAGCCCTCGTTGGAAAGCCTGAGGGAAAGACCAGGTCCCTTGATCACCGCGAAGCAGCGGGACACTGCTGCTTCAGCTCGGGAGGAAAGCTCACGTGCAAGGCCCACTCGAGACGAGGACTGACACCTCTGGGGGACACTCCAGAAGTACCCAAGATCCATGTCACACTGGAGAGGAATCCTCAGGTTCCCAGGCAACCGCTCGCACACAAGGTGCTTAGGCCGGTAATTCAGGGAGAGAAGCATATCGCGAGAATGCCGCCGGAGCAACTCGTAATGGGACTCTGCCTTTCCTGAGGCCCTAGCCAGAGCGGGTCCTGAGAGTCCGCGTCGTAAGGTCGGAGAGCACGGGCTGCGCACCAACTCGAGAAAAATCCAGGAAGTTGTGCCCATCCAGGGCGAGATGAGGGCCTCATTTAGGACTCGGCGTCTCGAGGCTATTCTCAATTAACCATCGGAAGTTCTAAAGGGTTCGGCTGCAGCACCATTGCTGCTAACTCAAGAAGTTCCCGCAGACATACCGTCTCCACCCATCGAAGAAGAAGCAGCGAGAGCCCGCGGGCGGCGACATCGCAGAGGAGGCCCAGTTTTCTGCCTGCTAGGCTAGAGAGGAAGGGATCCGTTTCGCCTGTGTGGTCGGGGAAAGAAATTGCCCATGCGTTCCCGTCGAAATCTCAAGAGGAGGCGCCTCCGGCACAGAAAGGCGAGAGGATACTGCCAGGGTGCGTACCACGCATGTGCGCCAGAGTCCCCCTAGATGTCTCCGTGCGCTATCCAGGGAAACGGCTGTTTTTCCGCTGTACTGCGCTCGCTTTCAAAGCCGCGACGATCACTCACACCAACGGTGGCAACGTGGGACAGCGGCCTGTGGGAAAGCCCTCGTGGGAGAAGCCATCTTGGAAGCCTCAGAGGGAAAGCCGCCTGATGCCAGTTGATGCGCAGCCAGAAGGAAGCGGCAACACTAGCTGCTATATCCAGCTCGGAAGGTAAGCGAGGCACGTGCATGCCCCGCGCTACCGAGAAGCGAGGACTGACTTCGCCATGGGGATACTCCAGAAGTACAACCAGAAACAGCCCATGTCAGCAGCTGAAGAGGGAATGCCCTCCAGGTTTGGCCGAAGCTGATCTCGCACACGTGCGCAAGGTCTTAGGCCAAGCATCGACGGTAGTAATGAATCCCAGAGAGGCCTTTGACAGGCGAGCAAGCATACCATGGGACTGGCCTGTCCTGTGGCCGTACCAGAATATAGGGGTCGGCTTGAGGTCGCCTGTCTGTAAGGTCAGAGAGAAGCACCTGCTCAACTCGAGGAAATGGCCAGGAGTTCATCCCCCAGGCCGAGATGAGCAGCCCAATTTCCAGCTGAGGCGTCTCGAAGGCTATAGCACACCTAACCTCTGAAAACTACAAGGTGCCCTCAGGCACAGCGCCGGCCCTTATCTGCAAACTGCAAAGTAGTTCCCGCGACCAGTACCGTCTCCACTATGAGAGGAAACACGAACAAGGTCGCATCCCACATCGCAGAAGAGGCGCCCGTTTCTGCTCTCTAGCTCCGAGAAAGAAGGATCCTTTGCCCTGCGTGTTCGTGAAAGAATTCCGCGGCGTTCCCGCATTGTGCTGCATCTCAAAGAGGAGAACGCTCTCGACACAGGAACGGCGCAGAGAACTCCCAGGGTCGTGCCAGCCGTATACCCAGAGTCTCCCGGCAGATGCTGCTCAGTCCGGCATTGCCAGGGGAAACCTGTTTTCCGCTAGCACTTGCCGCATCGAGCTATTCGAAAAAGGGCCAGAGGATCGACTCACACGGCGACGGTGGCCAGCGCATGGGACCATGCGCCTGTGGGATAGCTCGAGGGAATAGTCGCGCCATGATCAGGGCTTCAGTCCACCGCGATAGGCAAGCGCGAGCAGCTGGCGGCTTAGCAGGCTCGGAGAAAGGTCGGCACGTGGGCATGCCGCGCGCAGCACTCGAGACGAGGAGCCTGACGCGCCCCCTGGGGGTAGACTCGCAAGAAGTAGCACGCAAGATCCATGTGCAGCAGCTGAGAGGAACCTACAGGTTCCGGCACTGACAAGCCAGCGAGAAGGGTCTTAGGCCGCGCAGCATACGACGGGAGAGGAAATCCTGCGAGAGGCCCCGAGCAACTGCGCAGATGGGGGACTGGCCTTTCCCTGTGGCCAACCAGAGCGGGTTGCCGTGGAGGTCCCGCCGTGTAGTGCGA
>NW_017211826.1:0-17281 GCF_001704415.2 Capra hircus
CTACTGCACCAAAGACAGCACATATAGATCATGGAAACAAAATAGAAAGCCAGAGATAAATCCACACACATATGGACACCTTATCTTTGACAAAGGAGGCAAGAATATACAATGGAGTAAAACAATCTCTTTTACAAGTGGTGCTGGGAAAACTGGTCAACCACTTGTAAAGAATGAAACTAGATCACTTTCTAACACCGCACACAAAAATAAACTCAAAATGGATTAAAGATCTAAATGTAAGATCAGAAACTATAAAACTCCTAGAGGAGAACATAGGCAAAACACTCTCAGACATAAATCACAGCAGGATCCTCTATGATCCACCTCCCAGAATTCTGGAAATAAAAGCAAAAATAAACAAATGGGATCTAATTAAAAAATTAAAGCTTCTGCACAACAAAGGAAACTATAAGCAAGGTGAAAGACAGCCTTCTGAATGGGAGAAATAATAGCAAATGAAGCAACTGACAAACAACTAATCTCAAAAATATACAAGCAACTTCTGCAGCTCAATTCCAGAAAAATAAATGACCCAATCAAAAAATGGGCCAAAGAACTAAATAGACATTTCTCCAAAGAAGACATACGGATGGCTAACAAACACATGAAAAGATGCTCAACATCACTCATTATAGAGAAATGCAAATCAAAACCACAATGAGGTACCACTTCACACCAGTCAGAATGGCTGTGATCCAAAAATCTGCAAGCAATAAATGCTGGAGAGGGTGTGGAGAAAAGGGAACCCTCCTACACTGTTGGTGGGAATGCAAACTAGTACAGCCACTATGGAGAACAGTGTGGAGATTCCTTAAAAAATTGCAAATAGAACTACTTATGACCCAGCAATCCCACTGCTGGGCATACACACCGAGGAAACCAGAATTGAAAGAGACACATGTACCCCAATGTCATCGCAGCACTGTTTATAATAGCCAGGACATGGAAACAACCTAGATGTCCATCAGCAGATGAATGGATAGAAAGCTGTGGTACATATACACAATGGAGTATTACTCAGCCGTTAAAAAGAATTCATTTGAATCAGTTCTGATGAGATGGATGAAACTGGAGCCGATTATACAGAGTGAAGTAAGCCAGAAAGAAAAACACCAATACAGTATACTAACACATATATATGGAATTTAGGAAGATGCAATTGACGACCCTGTATGCAAGACAGGAAAAAAGACACAGATGTGTATAACGGACTTTTGGACCTCGGGGGGGGGATGATTTGGGAGAATGGGAATTCTAACATGTATACGGTCATGTAAGAATTGAATCGCTAGTCCATGTCTGACGTAGGGTGCAGCATGCTTTGGCTGGTGCATGGGGATGACCCAGAGAGATGTTGTGGGGATGGAGGTGGAGAGGGGGGTTCATGTTTGGGAACGCATGTAAGAATTAAAGATTTTTAAAATTTCAAAATAAAAAAAAGGGTTACAAATTGATAAATAAAAAAAATAAATAAACTTTAAAAAATAAAATAAAATACCATGTATGAGAAAGTTTGATTTCCTCATAAATGTGATACTATGTATGAGGATAAAAATGTGGTCCTACTCTTATGAACCTTTTGCAGATTTGTCTCTTCAATCCATTTCATAATGTCACATCATTGCTCGCCAATAAAACAATTAATATAATTTTCCTACATTATTAATTCCTCGTTTCTTCTTTAGTCTCCTATTTTACCTAATTCTATCTTCTTGTTTTCTGCAATTATACTTATCTCATATATTTTAAAAAATGTAGGCTATGTATCCAAAAATTAACCATTTAAACTCCATTTTTCTACACAGTTTAGTTTTAACTCCTCTCAAAACTATCGTACTCATCTTACGTTCCTCTATATTGTGCCAAAAGGATGCCAGATTGAGAACTGCCTCTTGAAAAACCAAAAACTTGAGTAAAATCATACATATGTGAACTGAGAAATCCACTTTATTTATTTTATGAGATTTGATGTAAGAACCTGAATATAAAGTACCATTCTCCCCAAACCCAATAGATAAGGCTTCTCCTTGAGTGTTCTTTAAATATTTTTCTGTTGTGGGAATTTTCACTTTCTTAATGAAATATAAATATCACTGTGAACATGCAAAGATCTCAAGTGAATTATAACAGTAAAATTTTGAAATTCAGGAAAAATCAAGGTTTATAATCTAAATGTCAAGCATGATAAGTAAGAGAAAAGGAAACCAACACCTTCCTGCCATAGAGTTTATTCACAACATTTTCATCACTAGAGTGTTTTGAACTAAATTTGGTGATTTACTTGAGAAATTATACAGTTGCAAATTCTTCCAAGCTAGTAAGCCTACAATGTCTAAGTGTATACAGGTTTCCCAGGTGGCACTGTTGCACTGTGCTCACTTACTCAGTCATGTATGACTCTTTGTGATCTCATGGACTATAGCCCTCCAGGCTCTTCTGTCCATGGGATTTTCCAGACAAGAATACCAGAGTGGGTTTCCATTTCCTAATCTAGGGATCTTCCCCAACTAGGGATCCAACCTGCGTCTCGTGTCTTCTGCACTGGCAGGTGTGTTCTTTAACACTGTGCCACCTGGGAAGCAGCCAGAACTGTCAGGTGAAGTAATGGGTATAACTATGGTCTTGGGACTCACAAGACCTATATTTTAATTCCATCCCTAACACCTTATTCCTGCATAGCCTTCAGCAACTCCTTAATATCTCTCAACTTACACTGGCAAAGTCTTATTTTCAAGGCTATATAATACAGCATTTTAAAAACTTAACATGTTATCTAAAACATAGTAGGTATTCATTACTTTATTTGCTTTCTTCATTGCTCTGGTCTGAGAAAGACCTAGATTTAAACTCTTACTTTGTTATATATTAACTAAAAAAGCATTGAAAATAAGACTCTGTAAACTGGATTCATCTGTAAGGTAAGAATAGTGATAGATCCCTAAACTTACAGAATTTCTGTAAGAGTTGAATGAGGCAGTGATAGAAAGCACCTTGCACATTAGAACAGAGACTGTGCTACATGGGCTAAATGAATCTTTATCATTGGTAAGCCTCACGCCTCATTAAAATGCAAATGTGTGGCAAACAGTTCAGTTATCATTTTATAAGAATAATTAAGTAGACAACTTATTCAAGGTGGGCCTTTGTAAAGAATTGATTCTCAGGTCACTAATTATAGACCACATTTTAAAATGATAATTTCCCTTTCACCATTAAGAGGATTATAATAAGAATTTTTAAAAGAAGTGGCCAAAATACATCACTAGGATAAACCTCATACTGAACATACGATTGGCTTTGAAAGCAAAGCCGAGGATGTTAAAATTTATGTAGCAGACTAAAAGGAAACTTGAGTGACTTTTTAAACAGTTCTGAATAATCAGGCAGAATCTTTAAATATGTTGAAAGTAAAAGAACTTTGAAGAAGTAAAGCTATTGAGGAGACTACGTCTAGATAAGCAATTCTAATCACCTTCTATTATATGGTAATGGATGTGGAGAGATATAGATGTGTATCAGTAATGTTGATAGGGAATTAGAGACATGAGGATGGAGACTTCCCTGGTGGCTCAGTCAGTAAAGAGTCTGCCTGCAGTGCCCGAGACTCGGCTTCAATCCCTGGGTGGGGAAGACTCCCTGGAGAAGGGAATGGCTGCCCACTTCAATATTCTTGCCTGGACAATCCCATGAACAGAGAAGCCTGGCAGACTACAAGTCCATGGAGTCACAAAGATTTGGACGGGACGGAGTGACTAAATGAAGGTTAACTCACAAGGGTGAGTGAATTCTGAATATATCGCCAAATTCTTATATTATACAGGGTGGAAAAGTATGAGATAATAAAGTAGTCTTATAGGAAATGAATGACAAGAATGATGGAAGGAAAATAAAATTTTAGTCTAGGTCTTTATGTCTTCCAATATTCAACTTTGGGTCAAGTTGCAGAACCTGGAACTCAATGATAAATCTCAGGAATTTAAACATAATTGTGAATGTTGCCTGAACAAAAGATATGTGCTCCTTTAACCACTAGTTGGACAAGTTCTAATTTATGATAAAGAAATGAAGTTAAAGCAAAGGGTTTCATAAACACTGCCTATATCTACATTGCTTCTAAATCCTTGGGAATCTATTAGTGCAAATTTAGCAAAATCAAATTATACAACAGATAACACTGTTACAGAAATTGTACCTAACTTAAATGTTACTAAAAAATCAACATGCAACTGGGAAATATGGCTTAAATAAATGTAAAAATAATTCAGTGGGCTTGTTTTCAAAGATGAGTTTGATGAGTATATGATATTACCATAGGGATAAACTTCAATGTAATCTGATACCTAACACACTTTCATATGGCATTTATGTTGTCAAACTGGCCTTTTTGTGCTTTCCTCTGAGAATCTATATGATATAATGAGACAAAACAGACAGAGTAAAATAAGACAAGGAAGAATTAACAACTCTTTTGGACACGACTGAGCAACTTCCCTTTCACCTTTCACTTTCATGCACTGGAGAAGGAAATGGCAACCCACTCCAGTGTTCTTGCCTGGAGAATCCCAGGGACGGGGGAGCCTGGTGGGCTGCCGTCTATGGGGTTGCACAGAGTCAGACACGACTGAAGCGATTTAGCAGCAGCAGCAGCATGTAGGATGTGATGTTGATAGTTGCACTATAAAGAAAGCTGAGTGCCGAAGAATTGATGCTTTTGAACTGTGGAGGTGAAGACTCTTGTAAGTCTCTTGGACTGCAAGGAGATCCAACCAGTCCATCCTAAGGGAAGTTAGTCCTGAATATTCATTGGAAGGACTGATGCTGAAGCTGAAACTCCAATACTTTGGCCACCTCATGCGAAGAACTGACTCATTTGGAGGTGGGAGGGGGGTTCATGTTGGGGAAATGCATGTACACCTGTGGCGGATTCATGTCAATGTATGGCAAAACCAATACACTATTGTAAAATAAAATAAGGTAAAAATAAAAATTTTAAAATATATATTATATAACATTAAAAAAAAGAAAGAAAAGACCCTGATGCTGAGAAAGATTGAAGACAGGAGGAGAAAGGGACAACAGAGGATGAGATGGCTGGATGGCATCACCGACTGTATAGACATGGGTTTGAGTAAGCTCCAGGAGTTGGTGAGGCGCTGGCAGGGAGGGCTGCATGCTGCAGTTCATGGAGTTGCAAAGAGTCGGACATGACTGAGCGCCTGAACTGAACTGAGCATTACAAAAATATGTCAAGGGTAAAAGAAACCAAAAGCTATACCACATGTTGTTTGGTCTTTTAAATTAATCTTTATGCTGAATTATCATCTAGGAAAGATTCCCTTCAACATCAGCCTTGACTCCCATGAAACCAGTGAGTGCACAATTAAAATGAAAATGATGAATTCATGCTTACCAAAGAAAACAATAAATATTTGTAGGTGTCCTATTACACATGGAAAACTCTTTAAGTGCTTGAAGTCTTAACATCATACAAAATGAAAACTGTATCCATGTCCAAGATGCTTACTTTGGGAAAACAAAGGAATTAAGTGCTCACATAGAAACACAATCATTAAAAAAATTATCCTCTAAAGGAAACAGAATGTCATGGGCAGAAACTCTCTTACATCTTTTAGGATGTTATTTAAACCAGGAACTAATTGTAAGTATTCAGAATCAAGTTGATTGATTTTATCAAGTTGATTCAGTTTAAGATTTAGAGGAAGAATTTGACAGAGAACATTATATACAAAGGCCATCAGGTGATAAACATATCAGAGTATTTGAAGAACTGATAGTGGGTTGTAGGGATTACAACCCACTATAGTATTTCACTATACTAGAGTTGAGTAAGGGGAAAAAAAAATGGTTAAAACAAAAAGAGCTAGGAGAAGAAGGCAGGATAAACATAACTCAGGATCATGGCAACAAGTTTGAATTTTGTGTTGAAACTAAATCCAATTACAGTTTAGTAGATAATTGTAAACAAGAGGATACCATAATATCATATAAACTTTTAAAATACAAATTAAGTATTTCCTCTTCCACCTATTGTGTAGACTGCTAGAAAGTTCAATAGCCCTGAAATAACAATAAAAAAGTGTGAACAACACAATTATAGTTTTCTTGAGACCATCAGAGAGCTGAGTATACCAGATTACTAAATTAGTTTGAATTCTAAGAAGAATGTGAGGGTTAGCTGTATTTGTCCACTTGATCAGGTTGCTGAGTACCCAGATATCTGGCTAACCATTATTTCTGGGTGTGCTTGTTTCTGATTGAGATTAACATTTGAGTCTGTAGACTGAATAAAGCAGATTACATTGCTGGATGTGGGTGGGCACCATACATCTACTGAGGACTAAACAGAATAAAAAAGCAGAGGAAAGAATAATCCACACTGTATCTGACTGGATGAGCTAGGACATTGGCCTTCTGCATTTGGACTGAGATTTATATTAATTACATCAACTTCCTTAGCTCTTTGGACTTTGGTCTTGAGCTGGAAGCACAGTAACTTCCCTGGGCCTCCAGCTTTCACATTTGAGATCATGGGACTTCTCAGAGCCTATAATCCATTATCTGATTTTATACACACATACACCCCCACACATTTAAATATTCATTTTATATATATTCCATATACATAAATTCCTTACATAATATAGACAGAGGGATAGGCAAATGGATCAGTTCATTTCAGTCACTTAATCTTGTCTAACTTTTTGCAACCCCATGGACTGTAGTACGCCAGCCTTCCCTGTCCATCATCAACTCCTGGAGTTTACTCAAACTCATGTCCATTGAGTCCGTGATGCCATCTAACCATCTCAACCTCTTTTGTCCCCTTCTCCTCCCACCCTCAATCTTGCCCAGCATCACAGTCTTCATATAAGGTGGCAAAAGTATAGGAGTTTCAGCTTCAACATCAGTCCTTTCAATGAATATTCAGGACTGACTTCCCTTAGGATGGGCTGGTTGGATCTCCTTGCAGACCAAGGGACTCTCAAGAGTCTTCTCCAACATCACAGTTCAAAAGCATCAATTCTTCGGTGCTCAGCTTTCTTTATAGTCCAACTCTCACATCCATACATGACCAATGGAAAAAACATAGCCTTGACTAGACGGACCTTTGTTGGCAATGTAATGTCTCTCTCTTTTTAACATGCTGTCTAGGTTGGTCATAGCTTTTCTTCCAAAGGAGCAAGCTTTTAATTTCATGGCTGCAATCACCATCTGCAGTAAATGGATAGATAGGTACATAAAGAGACAGATAGGGAATCACTTAACCATAGGTTCTGCATTTAAAATTGTAGCTCTGGGAGTTAAGAGGGGCTCTGACAGTATGTTTATTTGATTAAAACATGGACTAAAACCTGGACAGTGAGTGAGTTATAAATACTGGAGCTACCTTGTTTTATTGTATATGAGATGATTCAAGACTTAGGAAGATGGAATGTTTTAGAGTGCACTTGTCATATAAGACTTGCTCACCTAGACTGGAAAGGCTAGAAGATATATTTCATCAACACCATGAAAAATATATTTGTGAGGGAAGCCACATCATCCTCCAAGAGTTCTATGATTTCTCTTCTCTGTAGGCCAGACCTTACAGCAGTATTTGCAGACACTCAATTGAGAAACTGAAAGGCAGTGGGATTAATGTGTTCTTGGGTGGCAGGGGTTAAGTGTCAGGATTCAGTCACCAAAGGAAAGGTGGGTATGTCTACCGTAATGCACAGCAGAGCCAAAGTGGCAATTAGAATGGTCTGATTTATACAGAACTATGTATTGGCTGGTAGATCGAGGTGTTCCTAACTGAAACAGAAAGGAAGCATATTCCATTCTCACTTGATATATATAAGCATAAAAAGTCCTACATTAAGGCTAACCTTGGAATTACAAAAAAACAAGAGAGACAGAATATCTTAACCAAATTCCCAGTATTGAACCAGTGTGCAGACACAGAACACCTTGAATGAAAGGGAGGCTGAATCCCTTTGAGAAAAGAATCCCAGTATACTGACAGAAATGCACACTGTTAATATTTCAGCCTTTCCCAAAGATACCTATAGCCTTTTACCACGCCCTGGAGAGAGGAAATAATCAGACCCTCAGGGACAACCGGACACTGACTCTGAGCTGACAATGATTCCAGGAGATCCAACATATTACTCTGGTTCACCAATCAGAGAGGGTGCTCATGGAGGTCAGTGATTAATGGAATTTTAGCTTAGGTCTATCTCATAGTGGAGCCAGTAGATCATCAAACTGACCCTTTCATTATTTACCCAGTTGTGAATGCATAATTGGAATATACATACATTATGGTTAGCAAAATTCCCATACAGGTTCCCTAATCTGTGGAGTGAGAACTACCACTGTAAGAAAGGTCAAGGGGAAGCCACAAAAACTGCATCTATCCAGGAATATAGAAAACCAAAAGGGATACTTTTTTTCCCTGGAGAGATTACAGAGAATAATGCCACAATCAGTGATGTGAAAGATACAGGGGTTGTGATTCCCATCACATCTCCATCCAACCTACTTATGTGGCCTCTGCAGAAGATGGATGGCTCTTGAAGAATGATAGTGGATTATCAGAAGCTTAGGCAGGGGTAACTACAACTGCAGCTGCATTATCAGATGCGGTTTCCCTGTCAAGCAAATTAATACCTGGTACCTGATACAACCAAGCTGAGAGAGGTGGAACAATGAAATTAAAAGATGCCTGCTCCTTGGAAGGAAAGCTATGGCAAACCTAGACAGTACATTAAAAAGCAGAGACATCACTTTGCCAACAAAGGCCCATACAGTCAAAGCTACAGTTTTTCTAGTAGTCAGGTACCGATGAGAGTTGAATCACAAAGAAAGCTGAGCACCAAAAAATTGATGTTTTCAAATTGTGCAGCTGGAGAAGACTCTTGAGAGTTCCCTGGACTTCAAGGTAATCAAACCAGTCAATCCTAAAGGAAATCAACCCTGAATATTCATTGGAAGGACTGATGCTAAAGCTGAAAACTCCAATACCTGGCCACCTGAAAAAGAAAAAGACCTGATGCTGGGAAAGATCAAAGGCAAACAGAGGAGGAGGCAGCACAGGAGGAAATGGTTAGACAGCATCACTGACCCAGTGGACATGAATTTGAGGAAACTCTAGGAGATAGTGAAGGACAAGGGACCATAGTATGCTGCAGTCCATGTGGTCACAAAGGGTCAGACATCACTTAGCATCTGACCACCACCACCACCTGATGCAAATACTGATTACATGTACAGGTCACTCCATATCTGTCAATAAAGACCACCGGAAACAGTTTGCTTTCAGCTGGCAAGAGCAAGTATATACCTTCTTTGTCCTACCTCTGTCCTACCAGACTTATATCAACTCTCTAGTCATCATTTAGTTTGCAGGAATCATGATCATCGTCTTTTCCTTTCACAAGAAATCACACTAGTCTATTACATTGATGTCATTATGAAGACTGGACCTAGTAGGCAAGCAGCAGCAACTATTCTAGACTCATTGGCAAGACATTTTCATGTCAGTTGGTGGGAAATAGATTTCACAAAAATCTGGGGGTTGGGAGCTTTTACTTCAGGAATTTGAAGCATGTTGAAATATTCTTTCTAAGGAAAAGGGTCAATTTTTGCATCTGGCCATTTCCACCACCAAAACAGAGGCCTAGTGGACTCTGAATATTGGAGATGATATATTTTAAGTGAATGGAAAGTTGTTAGTTTTAAATGAGGCCCAAGACAAGAGGCCTCTGCAACAGGTCTTGGTAGCTGTGCAAGCTACTCTGATGCCTAGGCTACATGATCTAGAAGATTGAACAATGCTCAGGTGTCAGGGGCAGAGAGATGCTATTTGGAGTCTTCTGAAAACACCTATTGGTGAATCACAGCTAAGGCCCTTAGAATTTTGGAGCAAGGCCCTGTCACCCTCTGCGGATAACTATTTTCATTTTGAGAAACAATTCTTGGCTTACTCCTGGGCCTCAGTAGAAACTGACACTCAACCATGTGCCACCCAGGTACCATGCAACCTGAGAATTCCATCATAAACTGGGTATTACTTGACCCAGCAAACCTTAAACCTGGGTGTGTACAACATTTCATCATCCTCAAATAATCGAGCCCAAGGCAGCCCTGAAGGCATAAGTCAGTTACATGAAAAGTGTCTTGAAAGCCTGTGGGTCTCCAATCTTGCTAAACTGCATCTTCTCTCCCAGCCTGTACCTACTGTCTCATGTGAATTCACTCACTATCAGTTAACAGAGAACAAAAGACTGGGTCTTGTTTACAGATGGTTCTTCAGGATATTCAGGCAACCCTTGAAGAGAGAGTAACTGCATCACCCAGTCCCTTTCCAGGGCATCCCGAGGGACACTGGTAGAGGAAATTCATCCAGTGAGAACTTTCAGCAGTGCACCTGGTTGTTGATTTTGCTTAGAAGAAAAAAATGGTCAGATGTGCAATTAGATAACAATGAATGGCCCATGGCCAATGATTTGGCTGGAGGGTTACACACTAGGAAGTAACATAGTTTGGAAACTGATGATATGAGGGAAGAGGTATGAAGAAGGGAAGAAGATGAAATGAGGGAGGAAGTATGTAGAGAGACTTTTCTGAATGGGCTAATATGTGAAGGTACTGTGAAGTACCTGTAGTTACTGTGAAGTGAGTTTCTTGTGAAGGGTACTGTGTCTTTTGAGAGTTTTGCTATGTTACTCTCTTGTACTGCTGCCTCAACAAACATTTTGTTTGGCCAAATGACTTATAGGGACTTTAATCTGACACTAGCTCCCTTATGCAAGTGCACACCCTAGATACTGGTCTACAGAATTATATAAGTTTCTGATATATGTCCCTAATAGCCTTGTGACCAACAGTTTTCTCTGGCATCCCCAGCATCTGTATGCCTTATACAACCATTAGATAAGGCTATTATGGGTATTAATAAATAATCTCTTTATTTATTATTTTATTAATAAATAAAACTTACTCTTTGTTTTTAAATCTGTCCCTAGCCTGGGAACTGCAAAGCACTTCACCCATGGACCTTGATAAAGGCATGTGCCCCAGATTCTGCCTCTCTGCAAACTGCCTTGACCTCCCCTTGTGGCTCCCTGAGGTGTGCTGTGTACTTCCTCCAGGACCTGAGAGTAATAAGCTTCTCTATTTCAGTTTCTTTCTGTTGCTGAATCATGGCTTACCATTAGGCAGCCTCTGCTCCACTTAACAATGTTAATTTAACAAGTCATACCAGTATTTCCGTGAATGTTCATCAGAGGGTGACGTCAGCAGTGGTGGATTAATTATCAACAGACAAGATAGCCCATTTTGTGGATATGAGTCAGTCAGTCTCTTTTCCCAGTCACCTCTGTCCATGCTAAATGGGTTCATGAATAAAGAGACAATGATGGCGGGTGTGAGGCTATGTATGG
The DNA here is from genome assembly GCF_001704415.2 of Capra hircus. Lineage (NCBI taxonomy): Eukaryota > Metazoa > Chordata > Mammalia > Artiodactyla > Bovidae > Capra > Capra hircus. The sequence continues at coordinate 11,451 of NW_017211826.1, forward strand.
GCTCACCAACATGGAATTCCACTTACCAGGTCTACCTGGCTATAATCACTGCTTGTGCCCAATCTGCCAACAGGAGTGTCCTACACTGAGTCCCAAGTATGGTACCATTTCCAAGGTGGTGGCAGGTTGACAACATTGGATCATTTCTAATCCTGGAAAGCAATGTTCTGTTTTGTTCTTACTGGAATAGACACTTACTCTGGACAAAGATTTGGCTTCCCTGCATAGACTGCCTCTGCAAAGCTATACCATCCATAGAATTACAAAATGACTTATCCACCATTACATTATTCCACACAGCATTGCTTCTGATCAACAAACTCAATTCACAGTAAACACAGGGTGACAATGGGCCCATGCTCATGGAAAATTATGTGTATTCAATGCACTGCCAGTATTAAAATTCCATCCATCTCAATACTGTTCATCACATAACAACCTGCATTCTATAATGATCAGCTCTAACAAAGTATTTCATTGTATGATTTCACATGTGCTCAATCATTCCATGTTATTTGGGAGAGAGGGATCAATCTCAGGCAGTTCCACAGTTTGCATATTCATATTAATTGTGTATGTGTTATTTTTAACTTCCAGAAGTTCAAGCTGGTTTTAGAAAAGGCAGAGGAACCAGAGATCAAACTGCCAACATCCGCTGGATCATGGAAAAAGCAAGAGAGTTCCAGGAAAATATATTTCTGCTGCTTTATTGACTATGCCAAAGCCTTTGACTGTGTGGATCACAATAAAACTGTGGAAAATTCTGAGAGAGATGGGAATACCAGACCACCTGACCTGCCTCTTGAGAAACCTATATGCGGGTCAGGAAGCAGCAGTTAGAATTGGACATGGGACAACAGACTGGTTCCAAATAGGAAAAAGAGTATATCAAGGCTGTATATTGTCACCCTGCTGCTTATTTAACTTATATGCAGAGTACATCATGAGAAACTCTGGGCTGGAAGAAGCAAAGCTGGAGTCACGACTGCTGGAGAAATATCCATAACCTCAGATATGTAGATGACACCACCCTTATGGCAGAAAGTGAAGAGGAACTAAAAAGCTTCTTGATGAAAGTGAAAAGAGGAGAGTGAAAAGGTTGGCTTAAAGCTCAACATTCAGAAAACGAAGATCATGGCATCTGGTCCCATCACTTCATGGGAAATAGATGGGGAAACAGTGGAAACAGTGTCAGACTTTATTTTTTGGGGGCTCCAAAATCACTGCAGATGGTGACTGCAGCCAGGAAATTAAAAGACACTTACTCCTTGGAAGAAAAGTTATGACCAACCTAGATAGCACATTCAAAAGCAGAGACATTACTTTGCCAACAAAGTCCGTCTAGTCAAGGCTATGGTTTTTCCAGTGGTCATGTACGGATATGAGAGTTGGACTGTGAAGAAAGCTGAGCGCCAAAGAATTGATGCCTTTGAACCACGGTGTTGGAGAAGACTCTTGAGAGTCCCTTGCACTGCAAGGAGATCCAACCAGTCCATCCTAAAGGAGATCAGCCCTGGGATTTCTTTGGAAGGAATGATGCTAAGCTGAAACTCCAGTACTTTGCCACCTCATACAAAAGAGTTGACTCGTTGGAAAAGACTCTGATGCTGGAGGGATTGGGGGCAGGAGGAGAAGGGACGACAGAGGATGAGATGGCTGGATGGCATCACTGACTCAATGGACGTGAGTTTCAGTGAACTCTGGGAGTTGGTGATGGACAGGGAGGCCTGGCATGCTGCGATTCATGGGGTCGCAAAGAGTCGGACATGAGTGAGCGACTGAACTGAACTGAACTGATCGTTAGTTATACTCCTCTGAACACTTTTAATGGATGTATTTAAATAACTCAAAAAGATTTGTATTTCCATTACTCAAACTGGGCAAAAGTAAGACCCAATTCTATGCTGCCTTCAAGATGCTAACGCTTATTATGAAGATCTGTATAGTTAATGGTAGAAGGATAAAAAATGATATACTATGCAAAGAATAATTTAAATACCAAGGTACATCATGTAATTCTGCTGCTGCTGCTAAGTCGCTTCAGTCATGTGCGACTCTGTGTGACCCCATAGACCGCAGCCCACTAGGCTCCACCGTCCCTGGGATTCTCCAGGCAAGAACACTGGAGTGAGTTGCCATTTCCTTCTCTAATGCATGAAAGTGAAAAATGAAAGTGAAGTCACTCAGTCGTGTCCTCCTCTTAGCGACCCCACAGACTGCAGCCTACCAGGCTCCTCCGTCCATGGGATTTTCCAGGCAAGAGTACTGGAGTGGGGTGCCATTGCCTTCTCCGATATTATGTAATAGGCAGCCTTTAAAATGCTCCCTAATGTTTCCCAATTTGTATTCATGCTCTTGTATAATCTCTTCCTCTTGAATTTGGAATGAACTCATTGATTCATTTCTAATGCATAGTAGCTAGCAGGAGTAATTGGATGTCAGACTGAAATAAAGTTATAAGAGGCATGTGGCTTCAGTCTTGCATGTTTTCTCTATTTTGTTCTCTTGCACATCTTCAGGATGTCAGCTGCCATGTTCTGATCTGCCCTTTGAAGAGTTGCCCTTGGCAAGGAGCTGAAGGAGGACTCTGGCCAAGAGTCAGTGAAAAACTGAATATTCAGTCTATCAACCCACAAGGAACTGAACATTGCCAAACAGCACATGAATTTGTTTGTAAGCAGATTCCCTCAAGGTGAGTCTTCAGATGACACCTTGACCAACAGCTTGATTGCAATCTCATGATATATTCTGAGGCAAAGTCATTCAATTAAGCTACTTTTGAGTCTCTGATTAAAACAAACTATAAAAATTGAATTTTTGCTATTTTTGAAAAAAAAGCTCCTAAAATATAAATTGTATATGTGTGTACATGCATATGAAAGTAAAGTGAAAGTGTTAGTTGCTCAGTCATATCGGACTCTGTGAGATCCCATGGACTGTAGCCCAGCAGGTTCCTCTGTCTATGGGATTCTCCAGGCAAGAATCCTGGAGTGGGCAGCCATTCCCTTCTCCAGGGGATCTTGCTGACTTAGGGACTGAACCCTGGTCTCCTGCATTACAGGCAGATTCTTTACCATCTGAGCCATGGGAAGCCCTACATATATATTTATAAACACACACATAAATATGTACATATATATCCCTCTGTATATATCTATATATATATATCCCTATGTATGTGTGTATATATGTGTGTGTGTGTATACACACACATTTAATGTCAATGATTATGACCACAGGCATAAGTCATTTGACTGCACTTCAGTTAACTGTGCTTGGCAAGTATTATATATTTCTTTTTTAAAGTTTTGTTAGCATTTTTTTAGCAATAAAGTACTTTTACATTGTTTCTTAGACATATGCTATTGTACATTTAATAGACTACAGTATACTGTAAGCATAAATTTTATATGTACTGGGAAATAAAAAATTCAAGTGACGTGCTTTACTGAAATACTCACCTTATTGTGGTAGTCTGAATCTGTGGTAGTCTGAAACTGAATCCACAATATCTCTAAGGTATGCCTATATATTAACTATAAATATATATGCATAAAATATCAAGCTGTGATGTATCAAAATTTGAATTTTATTCAGTGATTAAGAAAGGAGCTATTATAAATGAATCTGAAAAACACTGTGGTAAGTGACAATGCCAAACTCAAAAAGAATGTATAGTATATAATTCCTTTTAGGTAATAGTTTGGAAAAGGATAAAACTACGGGGATAAAATATAGATCAATATTTGCCCAGCACAGAGGGAAATTGGGAAGGTGGAAATTGATAATAAGGGGGCAAAAGGGAGAATTTGGGGGATGACAGAAATACCTTCTAGCTTGACTGTAATGGTTGTTATATGCTTATATAATATATCACAACCTATATAAATTTACATCCAAAATAGTGAATTCTATCGTATGGAAATTAAACCTCAATAAACCTGACTGAAACCAAATCAAATACAAAACTATAAATAGACAGTACTGGCCATTATTGTATGAATGGTAGACTGTATGAAGTGTATATAGTCACAAAAGGTTACTATGGAGGCAGTAATCCGGTGGGAAGATAATGGTAGTCTTGGATAAACTAACATCTTGTAGCCATGTCAGCACCTAAAGGTACTGCATGTTTCAGGCGGGATTTCTGCTTTGTTTAGGAAATGCAAATGGGAGAAGGAATGAAGATGTCAGACCAATAGCCTAGGTGCCTATGCTCTACTTCCTCTTAGGCTAAGTTAGTTACATAGCTCTATACACCTAGCAGAAAAACTCAGAAATAAAGTTTAGCCATGGTACCTAGAAGTAGGACAGAACAGATTGTTTGTGGAAAACAGATAATCTTAGCTACAGAAACCAATTAATATGGTTTGGTAGAAATATTCAGTTATTAGTAATTAATTTAATCATCATTTATTTAATCATTTTTAAAATTTATTATGAAACATTATCTTCCACCCACTGTGCTTCAGGCACCTCAGAGAGTTTATTATTTGAATAAATAACACTTGAAGTGTCTTCCTCAAAATCCCTTTTTAAAAGAAAAGGAGATTTCAAGTAACTATATTCCCTCTCTTCCTCCTCTGAAAATTCCTAAACTATGTATATTCACCAATTTTATATTATCAAAGATATAAAAAAGAAAGAAAAATATACTTTTCTGGCTAAAATAATATTGGCAATAATATTTAAAGTATATCAATCATCAGCTGCACTTATGATAATACTAAAACATCCATAAAATCAGTACATGAGAAACCTCTCTTGCCAACATATTTTTAAAATATTTTGTATTAAGCTACAAATAAATGTGTAAATATCTATAAGAAAATTAATTAAAATGTTCTGTAAGACATGAAAGAGAATGCATGAAGAAACAAAACTTTGTCTGGATGAGATAATATAATTCTAAACACAGATTTTATCTAAATTAAAGCATAAATTTAATGAAATCTTTTGTCATTATTTCGAGAAGGAAATGGTCACCCACTCCAGTATTCTTGCCTGGAGAATTCTATGGACAGAGAAGCTACAGTCCATAGGGTCGCAAAGAGTTGGACACAACTGAGCAACTAAGCAACACACTTGTAATCATTAAATATAAATAAACTCACATACAATGTGGTTTAGCAATTCCAGCAAATGGAAACCTTACACAAAATTTGGAAGCATTTGCGTATGTGTATGTGTGTGTCTGTGTATGCTATGATAGAAGCTTACACATCTATTAAGTGGGTTATAGAAATGGTGAAACATATTCTATCACTTCCTTTGCATGAATAACTTATATCTATTTAAATAACTGAATAGAAAGTGTTCTTGCCTGGAGAATCCCAGGGACGGGGGAGCCTGATGGGCTGCCGTCTATGGGTCACACAGAGTCGGCCATGACTGAAGCAACTTAGCAGCAGCAGCAGCAGCAGCAGCAGCAGCAGCAGCAGATACAATATCAGGGCTTCCTGGTGGCTCAGACAGTAAAGAGCCTGCCTGCAATGTGGGAGACCCAGGTTCGATCCCTGGGTCAGGAAGATCACCTGGAGAAAGGAAATGGTAATCCTCTCCAGTATTCTTGCCTGGAAGATCCCATGGACAGAGGAGCCAGCCAGGCTACAGTCTATGGGTCACAAAGAGTTGGATACGGCTGAGTGACTTTACTTTCTTTGTAACAAGCATGCATAAATATAAAGAATGCACAGTAAAAAAGTCATCAGTTATACAAACCAGACTGGTAAGTGTTACATTGTCTCTGAATGAGGGGAAAATTGCATAGGCTGAGAGAGGAGAAATTTAACTTTTTTAATTGACATAGCTTAACTCTTTTAAACAAGAAT
>NW_017211827.1:0-17280 GCF_001704415.2 Capra hircus
GGCACGACACTGGAGTTCCCTCTCACCTCTCCTGTTGAGAGGGCCCTCCTCTTGAGTGTGACGGGAAGGCGGGAATTCTTTCCCGACCACGCAGGGAAAGGATACCTCCTCTCTAGCTGTGAGGCGGAAACGGGGCTCCTCTGGATGTGGGCGGACTCTCGTGCTTCCTCGAGTGGACGGTATGTCGGGGAACTTCTTGAGTTGCAGCAAGGGTGTGAAGAACCCTTTGGAAGTTCCAGAGGTTAGGTGTGATTAGCCTGAGACGCCTCAGCGGAAATGGGCCTCATCTCGCCTGGAGGGAGAACCTCCTGGATTTCTCGAGTTGGGACAGGTGATCTCGACTTAAGACGAGGACCTGAGGGACCCGTCTGGTGGCCTCAGGAAAGGCCAGTCCCCATGCGAGTTGCTGAGGCCTCTCGGATTCCTCTCCCGTCGATGCCGGGGCCTAAGACCTTGTGTGGAGTCGGTGCCGGAACCTGAGGATTCCTCACTATTGCTGACATGGATCTTGGGGTACTTCTGGAGTCTCCCCAGGGAAGTCAGTCCTCGTCTCGAGTGGGGCATGCACGTGCGCTTTCCTCCCGAGCTGTTCCAGCAGTGTCACGCATCCCTTCATGTGGATCAATGGATCAGGGGCTTTCCCTCGAGGCTTTCCCACGAGGCTTTCCCACAGGCTTTCCCACAGGGATGTCCCACGTGACACCGTGGTGTGAGTCGATCCTCAGCTTGAAAGTCGAGGCAGTGCAGGGAAAAAAGTTCCCTGGAATGGACTGAGACATCTGGTGGACTCTGGAAATGTGGCAGACCCTGGGGTCCTCTCGCCTTTCCGGTGGAGAGAGCCTCCTCTTCAGATGCGACGGGAACGCCGGGAATTCTTTCCCGACCACGCTGGGAAAGGATTCCTCCTCTCGAGCTAGGAGGTGGAAGCGGGACTACTCTGGATGTGGGCGGACTCTCGTGCTTCCTCTTGAGTGGAGACGGGTATGTCGGGGAACTTCTTGAGTTGCAGCAAGGTGTGAAGTACCCTTTGAAGTTCCAGAGGTTAGTGTGATTAGCCTCGAACGCCTCAGCGGAAATGGGCCTCATCTCGCCTTGAGGGGAGAACCTCCTGGATTTTCTCGAGTTGCGGCAGTGCTCTCGACTTACGACGGGGACCTCAGAGACACTCTCTGGTGGCCTCAGGAAAGGCCAGTCCCCATGTGAGTTCTTCGGGACCTCTCGGATTCCTCTCCCGTCGATGCCGGGCCTAAGACCTTGTGTGAAGTCGGTGCTGGAACCTGAGGATTCCTCCCAGTGCTGACATGGATCTTGGGGTACTTCTGGAGTCTCCCCAGGGGAGTCATCCTCGTCTCGAGTGGGGGCATGCACATGAGCTTTCCCCCGGTCTGTAGCAGCAGTGTCACGCTTCTCTTCGCGTGGATCAAGGGATCTGTGCTTTCCCTCGATGCTTTCCCACGAGGCTTTCTCACGAGTAATTCCCACAGGGTTGTCCCACGTGCCAACGTGGTGTGAGTCGATCTCGGCTTGAAAGTCGAGGCAGTGCAGGGAAAACAAGTTTCCCTGGAATGGACTGAGACAATCAGGGCGACTCTGGGAATGGTGCAGGACCTGGAGTTCCTCTCGCGCTTTCCTGTGGAGAGCGCCTCCTCTTGAAGATGCCACGGGAACGCGGGAATTCTTTCCCCACCACGCAGGGAAGGGATCCCTCCTCTCGATCTAGGAGGCGGAAAGGGGCTCCTCTGAATGTGGCGGGACTCTCGTGCTTCCTCTCGAGTGAGATGGGTATGTCGGGGAACTTCTTGATTGCAGCAAGGTGTGAAGAACCTTTGGAAGTCAGGGGTTAGGTGTGATAAGCCTCAAGACGCCTCATCGGAAATGGGCCTCATCTCGCCTGGAGGGAGAACCTCCTGGATTTTCTCGAGTTGCAGCAGGTGCTCTCGACTTACGGCGGGACCACAGGACCCGCTCTGGTGGCCTCAGGAAAGCCATTCGCCATGCGAGTTGCTCGGGGGCCTCTCGGGATTCCTCTCCCGTCGATGCCGGGGCTAAGACCTTGTGTGGAGTCGGGCAGGAAACTGAGGATTCCTCTCCAGTGCCACATGGATCTTGGGTACTTCTGGTGTCTCCCGAGGGAGTAAGTCTTCGTCTCGTGTGGGGACATGCCCTGCGCTTTCCTCCCGAGCTGTAGCAGCAGTGTCATGCTGTCAATTCGAGTGGATCATGGGTTCTGTGGTTTCCCTGGAGGCTTTCCCAGGAGGCTCCCACGAGGCCTTTCCCACAGGGCTGTCCCTGATGCCACCGTGTGTGAGTCGATCCTCGCTTGAAAGTCGAGGTAGTGCAGGAATGATTGAGACAACTGGGGACTCTGGAATGGTGGCCAGACTCTAGAGTTCCTCTCAACTTTCCTGTGGAGAGGCCTCCTCTTGAGATGCGACGGGAACGCCGGGAATTCTTTCCCGACCACCCAGGAAATGATCCCTCCTCTGCGAGCTATGAGACGGAATCGGGGCTCCTCTGGATGTGGGCGGGACTCTCGTCTTCCTCTCGCGTGGAGGCGAGTATGTCGGGGAACTTATTCAGTTGCAGAAAGGGTGTGAAGGACCTTTTGAAAGTTCCAGATGTTAGGTGCAATTAGCCTCTAGACGCCTCAGCGGAAATGCGCCTCATCTCGCCTGGAGGGGAGAACCTCCTGGATTTTCTCGAGTTGCGGCAGGTGCTCTCGACTTCTGACGGGGACCTCAGGGACCGCTCTGGTGGCCGCAGGAAAGGCCAGTCCCCATGCGAGTTGCTCGGTGGCCTCTCGGGATTCCTCTCCCTTCGATGCCGGGGCCTAAGACCTTGTGTGGGTCGGTCCTGGAACCTGAGGATTCCTCTCCAGTGCTGACATGGATCTTGGGTTCTTTCGGGAGTCTCCCAGGGGAGTCAGTCCTCATTCGAGTGGGGGCATTGAAGAGCGCTTTCCTCCCGAGCTGTACCAGCAGTGTCGTTCTTCCCGTCGAGTGGATCAAGGATCCAGTGGCTTTCCCTCGAGGCTTTCCCATGAGGCTTTCTCACGAGGCTTTCTCACAGGGCTGTCCCACGTGCCACCGTGCTGTGAGTCGATCCTCGGCTTGAAAGTCGAGGCAGTGGCAGGGAAAAACTGGTTTCCCTGGAATTGACTGAGATATCTGGGTACTCTGGAATGGTGGCACGACACTGGAGTTCCTCTCACCTTTTCCTGTTGAGAGGGCCTCCTCTTGAGTTGTGACGGGAAGACCGGGAATTCTTTCCCGACCACGCAGGGAAAGGATACCTCCTCTCTAGCTGTGAGGCGGAAACGGGGCTCCTCTGGAATGTGGGCGGGACTCTCGTGCTTCCTCTCGAGTGGAGACGGGTATGTCGGGAACTTCTTGAGTTGCAGCAAGGGTGTGAAGAACCCTTTGGAAGTTCCAGAGGTTTAGGTGTGATTAGCCTGGAGACGCCTCAGCGGAAATGGCCTCATCTCGCCTGGAGGGGAGAACCTCCTGGATTTTCTCGAGTTGGACAGGTGATCTCGATTAAGACGAGGACCTGAGGGACCCGCTCTGGTGGCCTCAGGAAAGGCCATTCCCCATGCGAGTTGCTCGGGGCCTCTCCGGGATTCCTCTCCGTCGATGCCGGGCCTAAGACCTTGTGTGGAGTCGGTGCCGGAACCTGAGGATTCCTCTCCAGTGCTGACATGGATCTTGGCGTCCTTAAAGGCGAGATGAGGCCCATTTGCGCTGAGGCGTCTCGAGGCTAATCACACCTAACCTCTGGAACTTCCAAAGGGTCCTTCACACCCTTGCTGCAACTCAAGAAGTTCTCCGACATACCCGTCTCCACTCGAGAGTATCAAGATCTTCCCGCCCACTTTCAGAGGAGCACCGTTCCACCTCATAGCTCTAGAGAAGGGATCCTTTCCCTGCGTGGTCTGGAAAGCATTCCGGCGTTCCAGTCGCATCTCAAGAGGAGGCCCTCTCCACAGGAAAGGCGAGAGATCTCCAGGGTCGTTCCACCATTCCCAGAGTCCCCAGATGTCTCTGTCAATTCCAGGGAAACCTGTTTTCCCTGCACTGCCTGGACTTTCAAGCCGAGGATCGACTCACACCACGGTGGCACGTGGGACAGCCCTGAGGAAAATCCTCGTGGAAAGCCTCATTGAAATCCTCGAGGGAAAGCTGCAGATCCCTTGATACACGCTAAGGAAGTGTGACACTGCTTCCACAGATCGGGAGGAAATTGAACCTGCATGCCCCCACTCGAGACTAGGACTGACTAACTGGGGAGACTCCAGAAGTACCCCAAGATCCATGTCAGCACTGGAGAGGAATCCTCAGGTTCCGCACCGACTCCACACAAGGTCTTAGGCCCCGGCATCGACGGGAGAGGAAAACCAAGAGGCCCGCCGAGCAAACTCGCATGGGGACTGGCCTTTCCTGAGGCCACAGATCGGGTCCCTGAAGTCCCCGTCGTAAGTCGACAGCACCTGCCGCAACTCGAGAAAATCCAGGAGTTCTCCCCTCCAGGCGAGATGAGGCCCATTTTCCTGAGGCCTCTCGAGGCTAACCACACCTATCCTCTGAACTTCCAAAGGGTCCTTCACAACCTTGCTGCAGCTCAAGAAGTTCCCAGACATACCCGTCTCCATTCGAGAGGAAGCACGAGAGTCCCGCCCACATCCAGAGGAGCCCCGTTTCCGCCTCATAGCTCGAGAGGAGGGATCCTTTCCCTGCGTGGTCGGAAAGAATTCCGGCGTTCCGTCTCATCTCAAGACGAGGCGCTCTCCACAGGAAGGCGAGAGGAAATCCAGGTCATGCCACCATTCCCAGAGTCCCCCAAATGTCTCAGTCGATTCCAGGAAACCTGTTTCCCTGCACTGCCTCGACTTTCAAGCCGAGGATCAACTCACACCACGGAGCAACGTGGCCAGCCCTGTGGGAAAGCCTCTTGGGAAAGCCTCTTGGGAAGCTCGAGGGAAAGCCACAGATCCCTTGATCCACGCTAAAGGAAGCGTGACACCGCGCTACAGCTCGGAGGAAAGTGCACATGCATGCCCCCACTCGAGACGAGGACTGACTCACCTGGGAGAACTCCAGGAGTACCCAAGATCCATGGTCAGCACATGGAGAGGAATCCTCAGTTTCCGGCACCAACTGCACACAAAGTTTTGGGCTCCCAGCATCGACGGGAAGAAATCCGAGAGGACATCCCGAGCAACATTCCATGTGGACTGGCCTTTCCTGAGTCCACCAGAGCGGGTCCCTGAGGTCCCCGTCGTATGACGAGAGACCTCCCCACCTCGAGAACACCCAGGAGTTCTCCCTTTCCAGGCATGATGAGGCCCATTTCCAATGAGGCGTCTCGAAGGCTAATCACAACTAAACTCTGGAACTTCCAAAGGGTCCGTCACACCCTTGCTGCTACTCAAAAAGTGCCTCGACATACCCGTCTCCACTCGAGAGGAAGAACGATTCCCGCCACATCCAGAGGAGCCCGTTTACCGTCTCATAGCTGAGAGGAGGGACACTTTCCCTGCGTGGTCGGGAAAGAATTCCCGACGTTCCCAGTCGCATCTCAAGAGGAGCCCCTCTCCACAGTAAAGGCCAGAGGAACTCCAGGTTCGTGGACCATTCCCAGAGTCCCCAGATATCTCCGTCCATTCCAGCGAAAACTGTTTTCCCAGCACTGCCTCGACTTTCAAGCCGAGGGTCGACTGACACCTACAGTGGCACGTTGGACAGCCCTGTGGGAAGCCTCTTGGGAAGCCTCTGGAAAGCCTCGAGGGAAAAGACTCGAGGGGAAAGCCACAGATACCTTGATCCACGCTAGAAGAAGCGTGACACTGCTGTTACAGCTCGGGAGCAAAGCGCACGTGGATGCCCCCACTCGAGACGAGGACTGACTCCCCTGGGGAGACTCCACAAGTACCGCCAAGATCCACGTCAGCACTGGAGAGAATCCTCAGGTTCCGGCTCCGAATCCAACAAGCTTAGCCCCGCATCGAAGGAGAGTAATCCCGAGAGGCCCCTGAGCAACTTTCATGGACTTGCCTTTCCTGAGGCCACAGAACGGTCCCGATGTACCGTCTTAAGTCCAGAGCACCTGCCGCAACTCGAGTAAATCTAGGAGGTTCTCCCCTCCAGGCGAGATGAGGCCATTTCCACTGAGGCGTCTCAAGGCTAATCACACCTAACCTCTGGAACTTCAAAGGGTCCTTCACACCTGCTGCAACTCAAGAAGTTCCCGACATACCCGTCTCCACTCGAGAGAAGCACGAGAGTCCCGCCCACATCCAGAGAGCCCCGTTTCCGCCTCCTATCTCGAGGAAGGATCCTTTCCTGCGTGGTCGGGCAAGAATTCCCGGCGTTCCCGTCGCATCTCAAGGGAGGCGCTTTTCACAGGAAAGGCTAAGGAACTCCAGGGTCGTGCCACCATTACCAGAGTTCCCCAGATGTCTCAGTCCATCCAGGGAAACCTGTTTCCCCTGCACTGCCTCGACTTTCAAGCTGAGGATCGACTCACACCATGGTGCACGTGGGACAGCCCTGTGGGAAAGCCTCGTGGGAAAGCTCGTGGAAGCCTCGAGGGAAAGCCACAGATCCCTTGATCACGCGAAGGAAGCTTGACACTGCTGCTACAGCTAGGGAGGAAACGCACGTGCATGCCCCCAAACGAGAACGAGGACGACTCCCCTGGGGAGACTCCAGAAGTGCCCCAAGATCCATGTCAGCACAGAACAGGAATCCTCAGGTTCCGGCACCAATTCTCACACAAGGTCTTAGCCCTGCACCGACGGGAGAGAAATCCGAGAAGCCCCCGAGCAACTCGCATGGGGACTGGCCTTTCCTGAGGCCACCAGAAGCGGGTCCCTGTCGTCCCCGTCGTAAGTCGAGAGCACGTGCCGCAACTCGAGATAAATCCAGGAGGTTCTTCCCTCCAGGCGAGATGAGGCCAATTTCCGCTGAGGCATATCGAGGATAATCACACCTAACCTCTGGAACTTCCAAAGGGTCCTTCACACCCTTGCTGCAACTCAAGAAGTTCCCCGACATACCCATCTCCACTCGAGAGGAAGCACGAGAGGTCCACCCACATCCAGAGGAGCCCCGTTTTCGCCTCTCTAGCTCGAGAGGAGTGATCCTTTCCCTGCGTGGTCGGGAAAGAATTCCTGGCGTTTCCCGTCCCATCTCAAGAAGAGCCTTTCCAACGATAAAGGAGAGAGGAACTCCAGGATCGTGCCACCTTTCCCCGGGTCCCCCAGATGTCTCAGTCCATTCAGGGAAACCTGTTTTCCCCTGCCAACTGCCTCGACTTTCAAGCCAGGGATCGACTCACACCACGGTGGCACGTGGGACAGCCCTGGGAAAGCCTCCGTGGGAAACCCTCGTGGGAAAGACTCGAGGGAAAGCCACAGATCCCTTGATCCACGCGAAGGGAAGGGTGAAACTGCTGCCACAGCTCGAGAGGAAAGCGCACGTGCATGCCCCCACTCGAGACGAGGACTGACTCCCCTGGGAGACTCCAGAAGTACCCCAAGATCCATGTCAGCACTGGAGAATAATTCTCAGTTTACGGCCCCGACTTCACAAAAGGTCTTAGGCCCCAGCATTGAAGGGAGAGGAATCCCGAGAGGCCAATAAGCAACTCGCACGGAGAGTGGCCTTTCCTGAGGCCACCAGATAGGGTCCCTGTTGTCCCCGTCGTAAATCGAGAGCACCTACCGCAAATCGAGAAAATCCTGGAGATTCTCCCCTCCAGGCTAGATGAGGCCCCATTTCCGCTGAGCGACTCGAGCTAATCACATCTAAACCTTTGGAACTTCCATAGGGTCCTTCACCACCCTTGCTGCAACTCAAGAAGTCCCCGACATACCCTTGTCCACTCGAGAGGAACCACGAGCGTCCCTTGCACATCCAGAGGAGGCCCTTTTCCTCCTTGTAGCTCGAGATGAGGGATCCTTTCCCCTGCCTGTTCGGGAAAGAATTCCCGCATTCCCGTCGCATCTCAAGAGGAAGCGCTCTCCACAGGAAAAGGCGAGAGGAACTCCAGGGTCGTGCCACCATTCCAAGAGTCCCCAGAGGACTGAGTCCATTCCAAAGGAAACTCTTTTACCTGCACTGCCTTGACTGTCACGCCGAGGATCGACTCACACCCACGGTGGCACTTGGGACAGCCCTGTGTGTTAGCCTCGTGGGAAAGCCTCATGGGAAATCCTACAGGGAAAGCCACACATCCCTTGATCCACCCGTCGGTAGCATGACACTGCTGCCACAGTTAGGGAGGAAAGCCCACGTGCATTTCCCCACTCGAGACGAGGACTGACTCCCCTGGGAGAGTCCAGAAGTACCCAAAAAATCCACGTCAGCACTGGAGAGGAATCCTCAGTTTCCGGTCCCAACTCAACACAAGGTCTTCGACTCGGGAAATTCAAGCAGTTAAAAGATCTCTCCTTTGGAGCCTCGAGGGGGGATCGGGGCTTCTCTGGATGTGGGCGGGACCCTCGTGCTTCCTTTGAGTGTAGACGGGTATGTCGGGAAAGCTCTTGAGTTGCAGCAAGTGTGTGAAGGAACCATTGGAAGTTCCAGAGGTTAGGTGTGCTTAGCCTCTAGATGCGTCAGTGGAAATAGGCCTCATTTTGCCTGTAGGGGAGAATCTCCTGGATTTTCTCGAGTTACGGCAGGTGCTCTCGAATTATGACGGGGACCTCAGGGACCCGGTCTCGTGGCCTCAGGAAAGGCCAGTCCCCATGCAAGTTGCCAGGGGGACTCTCGGGATTCCTCTTGGGTCGATGCCGGGCCTAAGACCTTGTGTGGAGTCGAGGCCGGATCCTGAGGATTCCTCTCCAGTGCTGACATGGTTCTTGGGTACTTCTGGAGTCTCCCCAGGGAAGTCAGTCCTCGTCTCGGAGTGTGGGCATGCACGTGCGCTTTCCTCCCGAGCTGTAGCAGCAGTGTCACGCTTCCTAACGCGTGTTCAAGGGATCTGTACTTTCACTCAAGTCTTTCCTTCAAGGCTTTCCCAAGAGTCTTTCCCACAGGGCTGTCCCACCTGCCACCATGGTGTGAGTCGATCCTCGCTTGAAAGTCGAGGCAGTGCAGGGAAAACAGGTTCCTCTGGAATGGACTGAGACATCTGGGGGACTCTTGGAATGGTGGTACGACCCTGGAGTTCCGCTCGCCTTTCCTGTGGGAGAGCGCCTCCTCTTGAGATGGACGGGAACGCCGGGAATTCTTTCCCGACCAAGCAGGGAAAGGATCCGTCATCTCGAGGTCCGAGGCAGAAACGGGCTCCTCTGGATGTGGGCGGGACCCTCGTGCTTCCTCTGGAGTGGAGACGGTATGTCGGGGAACTTCTTGAGTTTCAGCAAGGTTGTGAAGGAACCTTTGGAATTTCCAGAGTTTAGGTGTGATTAGCCTCGAGAGCCTCAGCGGAAATTGGCCTCATCTTGCCTGGAGGGGAGAACCTCCTGGATTTTCTCGAATTGTGGCCGGTGTTCTCAACGTACGCTGGGACCTCAGGGACCCGCTCTGGTAGCGTCAGGAAAGGCCAGTTCCCATCCGAGTGGCTACGGGGCCTCTCGGGATTCCTCTCCCGTCGATGGTGGGGCCTAAGACCTTGTGTGAAGTCGAGGCCGGTACCTGAGGATTCCTCTCCCGTGCTGACATGGTTCTTGGGTACTTCTTGAGTCTCCCCAGGGGTGTCAGTCCTCTTCTCTTCGGGATCATGCAAGAACGCTTACCTCCCGAGCTGCAGTAGCAGTGTCACGCTGCCCGTCGCGTGGATCAAGAGATCTGTGTCTTTCCCTCGAGGTATTTCCCACGGGGCTTTCCCTCGAGGCTTTCCCACGAGGCTTTCCCACATCGCTGTCCCACGTGCCACCGTGGTGCCAGTCGATCCTCGGCGTGAAAATCAAGGCAGTGCAGGGAAAACAGGTTCCTCTGGAATGGACTGAGACATCTGGGGGACTCTTGGAATTGTGGCACGACCCTGGAGTTCCTCTCGCCTTTCCTGTGGAGAGCGCCTCTTCTTGAGATGCGGTGGGAACGCCGGGAATTCTTTCCCGACCAAGCAGGGAAAGTGCCGTGGTCCAGCCCCGGTGGATCCAGGGTGATTCGAAGGTGGGGACGTAGTCGTCGTCTTTGGAAATATACATATTTAATCCCAGATATAAAGAGATTAGAAATGGATAGTGTAGTAGGAAGATTATTGGAGAAAAAGAGGCTGAATAACTTGGATTACGTGGAATAGCATCCATCCTCCAGTAGAGAATTCAGCCAGAAAAACGGGAGCAAAAAAGAAGCGACATGGGGGAATCAGTCTTTCCGGAAACTGATCTGATTTCTTTATTTTTGGTTTTGCTTGTATACCTCTTGTTACACATAGGGATGAATACAGAGTCAGGCAGGAGTCGGCATCCTGACCTTTATCAAAATCAGGTGCTTCACATAAATGTATAAAAAAAAGGTCTTAGGGATCTTACATCATCTTCTGGCCATGAATGAGACCTGCTGACATTTTATGATCCTTTCTTTCTGATAACCAAATAAACTTATTTCTTCCAAGGGTGTTTTTCTTAAACCAGGCACCACCCTCCAAATAAAGTTACATTCCTATAGGGTGAGGGTGTAGTGAGTTACAATCAAGAAAGGAATTTATTTAACCCAAGTTTAACATGATTAGTCTTAAAGGTGAATTCTTATTTCTCCTATATGCTTAAAGGTTAATACTTATTTCTCCTATATACTAGTTATATTCATTATAAGGGTAGGGAACATGGAGATTTATCAGCAAACATCAGCCTAACAAATGAAAATCCTTTCATCAATTCTCCCCTTAAGATCTATTTAGTCTTAAGATATGATAAAGTTACATTCTTACATAGAAAGGACACAGTGATATATAACAAAGTACAGTGATCTATTACAAAAGTGAAAATCCATTAACTCAAAAAGTCTAGTATTGCTAACATCAAAAACTGCTATATTTCCTTTGCTATATTCCAAATACATTGATTAATATATTCCCAAGTGCCTAAGGATATGGAGGCCTGGTGGCAATCATTGACTCAACAAGAAGAAAAAGTCCTATGCTAATTAAGACTCTCAAAATACTCCAAAACTCTCTGTGCTGTTTACAGTTGAGAGGTAGTAAACAATCTTGTGCCTAGTGGCAGCAGTATGGATAATCCTGTCACACAAGCTGGTCTGTCAGCAGAGAGGTTTGACCTAAAATATCCTTGTCCCACCCAGAGCAGGGAATTAGCAGCAATTTTTGACACAACAAATGAAGAACCCTTCACCAATATAATTCCTAACCAACTATACTAATAATTTCTAACTCCCCAAAATAATTTGCCTTTAGTAAGTCTAAAACATCTCATGCCTCTCAGGTTGGGAGGCTGTAAACAATCACATGTGGCCGGACAAACCTATAAAGGTGCGCTAGATAACCTTCAGAGGAGTCAGCAAGCTGAAACACTCTTGTCATGCCCAAGAATATTTATTGCCTTGAAGCTGCACGTTTACTTCTTCTCCGAGAGAAACAGTTATGGGGGAGAGCCCCCGTAAAGTCAGAAGTGTAGGTGAGAGCATAAAACAGACTCTGGTTTTGGGGTTCGATGCTCGGGAACAGGGGTTACCCGAGGCTTGATCACGCCTTTGCGCATGCCAAGCCTCCTTCCTCATGACCTTTGCCATAGGCGGAATTCCTCACGCTGGCCCCCAGAAGGAAAGGATCCCTCATCTCGAGCGACAAGGCGGAAACGCGCCTCCTGTGGATGTGGGGGGGACCATCTTGCTTATTCTCGAGTGGAGACGGGTATGTCGGGGAACTTCTTGAGTTGCAGCAAGGGTGTAAAGTACCTTTTGGAAGTTCCAGAGGTTAGGTGTGATTAGCCTCGAGACACCTCAGTGGAAATGGGCCTCATCTCGCCTGGAGGGGAGAACCTCCTGGATTTTCTCGAGTTGCGGCAGGTGCTCTCGACTTACGACGGGGACCTCAGGGGCCAGCTCTGGTGGCCTCAGGAAAGGCCAGTCCCCATTCAAGTTTCTAGGGGGCCTCTCAGGATTCCTCTCCTGTCGATGCCGGGGCCTAAAACCTTGTGTGAAGTCGGGGCTGGAACCTGAAGATTCCTCTCCAGTGCTGACATGGATCTTGTGGTACTTCTGGAGTCTCCCCAGGGGAGTCAGTCCTCGTCTCGAGTGGGGGCATGCACGTGCGCTTTCCTCCCGAGCGGTAGCAGCAGTGTCACGCTTCCCGTCTCGTGGATCAAGAGATCTGTGGCTTTCCCTCTAGGCTTTCCCATGAGGCTTTCCCACAGGGCTGTCCCACATGCCACCTTGGTGTGAGACGATCCTCGGCGTGAAAGTCGTGGCAGTGCAGGGAAAACAGGTTCCTCTGGAATGGACTGAGACATCTGGGGAACTCTTGGAATGGTGGCACGACCCTGGAGTTCCTCTGGCCTTTCCTGTGGAGAGCACTTCCTCTTGAGATGCGACTGGAACGCCAGGAATTCTTTCCCGACCACGCAGGGAAAGGATCCCTCCTCTCTAGATACGAGGCGGAAACGGGGCTCCTCTGGATGTGGGCCGGACCCTCGTGCTTCATCTCGAGTGGAGACGGGTATGTCGGTGATCTTCTTGACTTGCAGCAGGGGTGTCAAAGACCCTTTGGAAGTTCCAGAGGTTAGGTGTGATTAGCCTCGAGATGCCTCAGGGGAAATGGGCCTCATCTCGCCTGGAGGGGAGAACCTCCTGGATTATCTTGAGTTGGAGCAGGTGCTCTCGTCTTAGGATGGGGACCTCAGGGACCCGCTCCTGTGGCCTCAGAAAAGGCCAGTGCCCATGGGAGTTGCTAGGGGGCCTCTCAGGATTCCTCTCACGTCGATGCCGGGGCCTAATACCTTGTGTGGAGAGCCCGAGCGGAGGCGGCGCGGAGCGTTTCGGTTCTCAGTGCCTGGGGCACCGGTGTGTGGTGTGAGGCTGCGGCGGAGCCTCTACACTGAAGGTGCGAGAGGTTGGCAGCTTCGATTGAAGCACATCGAGCGGCGACAGCAGTGAAAGTCATGAGCAACAGCGGCGAGGAGAACTACGGCGAGGGGGAATCCCGTTCTGCTTCCAGAAGCGGAAGTGCTCATGGATCTGGGAAATCTGCAAGTCATACCCCTGCAAGGTCTCGCTCCAAGGAAGATTCCAGGCGTTCCAGATCAAAGTCCAGGTCCAGATCGGAATCTAGGTCTAGATCCAGAAGAAGTTCTCGGAGGCATTATACAAGGTCACGATCTCGGTCCCGGTCCCATAGAAGATCTCGTAGCAGATCTTACAGCAGAGATTATCGAAGACGGCATAGCCACAGTCATTCTCCCATGTCTACTCGCTGGCGTCATGTTGGGAATCAGGCAAATCCTGATCCTAACTGTTGTCTTGGAGTATTTGGATTGAGCTTGTATACTACAGAAAGAGATCTAAGAGAAATGTTCTCTAAATATGGCCCAATTGCTGATGTATCTATTGTATATGACCAGCAGTCTAGACGTTCAAGAGGATTTGCCTTTGTATACTTTGAAAATGTAGATGATGCCAAGGAAGCAAAAGAGCGTGCCAATGGAATGGAGCTTGATGGATGTAGGATCAGAGTTGACTTCTCCATAACGAAAAGACCACATACTCCAACAGCAGGAATTTACATGGGGAGACCTACCTATGGCAGCTCACGCCGTCGAGATTACTATGACAGAGGATATGATCGAGGCTATGATGATCGGGACTATTACAGCAGATCGTACAGAGGAGGAGGAGGAGGAGGATGGAGAGCTGCTCAAGACAGGGATCAGAAATACAGAAGACGGTCACCTTCTCCCTACTATAGTCGTGGAGGATACAGATCACGTTCCAGATCTCGATCATACTCACCTCGTCGCTCTTAAAGCATGAAGATGAAGACTTTCTGAAACCTGCCCTAGAGTTGGGATATTGTTTGTGGACAATATTTTTTATTGTCTCCTGTTTAAAAAGTGAACAGTGCCTGGTGAAGTTAGGTGACTTTTACACCTTTTATGATGACTACTTTTGGTGGAGTTGAAATGCTGTTTTCATTCTGCATTTGTGTAGTTCGGTGCTTTGTTCAAAGTTAAGTGTTTTCAGAAAAGTATGTTTTACATGTATTTTTTTACAGTCTAAAATTTTGACTGCTGAGAAGTTTCTATTGTACAGAACTTCATTTAAATGGTTTTTCTACTGAATACAGGGTATTCTGAAGATTGAAGCCTGTGTGTAAAATGCTACCAAATGGCAAAAAGCAACAATAACGTTTGGTTTTTACTTTTCTTTTCTAACATATCAATGCTTAGGAGAACTGTTCTGATTAGATTGTCAGTAGTAAATTAAAGAAAAAAATGCCCGTTTTCCTCGAGTCCATGAAACATACCATACTTAATATACCTGCAGTTAAGTGATAAAAATTACGCTCTGTAACTCTATACGGCTAGTGTTAAAAACTAAAGATCTTTCAATACAGCAAATGCTTAATGCTTATATAAATGTGACTTTGTCAGCCTTTATGTAATCTGTATTATACATAGCAGGGAATAAGATGAGTTGCACAATGTATGCCTTAAAAAGGCTATTTCTTAAAGCTGTTAGAAGGGATAATGGTATTTCAATTAGTAATCAGCAAGTGAAAATAATATTCCACCACAAATGTACTCTTGTTCTTCTAGCTTTTAAGACTATATGGAAAAACTGGGTGCTTCAGAGTTTTGAGAAAAAAGAAGGGAACACTACACCTGTGTTGTGGATGATCTGAAGACTTTGCCTGTTCATTTTTAAATACTACTTTCAGGTTCTTTGCTTACCAAAGGAGGCCCAATTTCACTCAAAAGTTTTGAGAACTATGTTTAAATAAATGCAAAGAAAAGAGTAAAAAGGAAAGAAAAAAAAAAGACCTTGTGAGGAGTTGGGGCAGGAACCTGAGGATTCCTCTACAGTGCTGACATGGATCTTGGGGTACTTCTGGAGCCCCCCCCAGGGAAGTCAGTCTTCGTCTCGAATGGGGGCATGCACGTGCGCTTTCCTCCCAAGCTGTAGCAGCAGTGTCACGCTTCCGGTCGCGTGGATCAAGTGATCTGTGGCTTTTCCTCCAGGCTTTACCACGAGGCTATCCCAGAGGGCTGTCCCACATGCCGCCGAGGTGTGAGTCGAACCTCGGCGTGAAAGTACGAGGCAGTGCAGGAAAACAGGTTCCTCTGGAATGGACTGAGACATCTAGGGGACTCTTGGAATGGTGGCACGACTCTGGAGTTCCTCTCGCATTTCCTGTGGAGAGCGCCTCCACTTGAGATGCGACGGGAACGCCGGAATTCTTTCCCGACGAAGCAGGGAAAGGATCCCACATCTCGAGCTACGAGGCGGAAAGGGGCTCCTCTGGATGTGGCGGACCCTCGTGCTTCCTATCGAGAGGAGACGGGTATGTCGGGAACTTCTTGAGTGGCAGCAAGGGTGTGAAGGACCCTTTGGAAGTTCCAGAGTTAGGTGTGATTAGCCTCCAGACGCTTCAGCGGGAAATGGGCTTCATCTCGCCTGGAGGGGAGAACCTCCTGGATTTTCTCGAGTTGCGGCAGGTGCTCTCGACTTAAGACGGGGACCTCAGGGACCCGCTCTGGAGGCCTCAGAAAAGGCCAGTCCACATGCGAGTTGCTCGGGGCCTCTCGGATTCCTCTACCATCGATGCCGGGGCCTAAGACCTTGTGTGGAGTCGGTGCCGGAACCTGAGGATTCCTCTGCAGTGCTGACATGCATCTTGGGTACTTCTGGAGTCTCCCCAGGGGAGTCAGTCCTCTTTTGAGTGGGCGCATGCACGTGCGCTTACCTCCGGAGCTGTGGCAGCAGTGTCATGCTTCCCTTCGCCTGGATCAAGGGATCTGTGGCTTTCCCACGACGGCTTTCCCACAGGCTATCCCACGTGCCACCGTGGTGTGAGTCGATCGATGGCTTGAAAGTCAACGCAGTGCAAGGAAAACAGCGTTTCCCTGGAATGGACTGAGACATCTGGCGAATCTGGGAATGGTGGCACGACCCTGGACTTCCTCTCGACTTTCCTGTGGAGAGCGCCTCCTCTTGAGATGCGACGGGAACGCCGGGAATTCTATCCCGACCACGGAGGGAAAGGATCCCTCCTGTCGAGCTAGGAGGCGGAAACCGGTGCTCCTCTGTATGTGGGCGGGACTCTCGTGCTTCCTCTCGAGTGGAGACGCTATGTCGGCGAAATCTGGATTTGCAGCAAGGGTGTAAAGGACCCTTTGGAAGTTCCAGAGGTTAGGTGAGATTAGCCTCGAGACGCCTCAGTGGAAATGGTCCTCATGTTGCCAGGAGGGGAGAACCGCCTGGATTTTCTCGAGTTGCGGCAGGTGCTCTCGACTTTCGACGGGGACCTCAGGGACCCGCTCTGGTGGCCTCAGGAAAGGCCAGTCCCACAGCGAATTGCTCGGGGCCTCTCGGGATTCCTCTCCAGTCTATGCTGGGGCCTAAGAACTTGTGTGGATTCGGTGCCGGAACCTGAGGATTCCTCTGTAGTGCTGACATGGATCTTGGGGTACTTCTGGAGTCTCCCCAGGGGAGTCAGTCCTCGTCTCGAGAGGGGCATGCACGTGCGCTTTCCTTCCGAGCTGTAGCAGCAGTGTCACGCTTCCCGACGAGTGATCAAGGGATCTGTGGCTTTCTCTCGAGGCTTTCCCACGAGGCTTTCCCACAGGGCTGTCCCACGTGCCCACCGTGGTGTGTGTCGATCCTTGGCTTGAAAGTCGAGGCAGTGCAGGGAAAACAGGTTTCCCTGAATGGACTGAGACATCTGGGGACTCTGAAATGGTAGCACGGACACTGGGTTCCTCTCGCCTTTCCTGTGGAGAGTGCCTCCTCTTGAAATGCGACGGGAACGCCGGGAATTCTTTCCCACACTACGCAGGGAAAGGATCCCACCTCTCAAGCTATGTGGGCGGAAACGGGGCTCCTCTGGATGTGGGAGGGACTCTCGTGTTTCCTCTCGAGTGGAGACGGGTATTTCGGGGAACTTCTTGAGTTGCAGCAAGGTTGTGAAGGACCCTTTGGAAGTTCCAGAGTTAGGTGTGATTAGCCTCGAGACGCCTCAGCGGAAATGGGCCTCATCTCGGCTGAGGGGAGAACCTCCTGGATTTTATCGAGTTGCGGCAGGTGCTCTCGACTTTCGACAGGGACCTCAGGACCCGCTCTTGGTGCTCAGGAAAGGCAAGTTTCCCATGTGAGTTGCTCG